>NW_026526977.1:0-58690 GCF_024362965.1 Panthera pardus
GTGCTATGCTGGATCATGAGGTAATTGTATTTTTAACTTTTAGAGGAAACTCCACATAGTTTTACACGGTGGCCTCACCACTTTGCATTTCCAAGAACAGTTTCCTTTTCTCCACATCCTTGCCAACACTTATTGCTTCTTGTATTTTTGATTTTTGCCATTCTGACAGGTGTGAGGTAGTTTCTCATTGTGGTTTTGTTTTGCATTTCCTTGATGGTAAGTGATGATAAGCATTTTTCCTGTGTCTCTTACCATCTGTATGTCTTCTTTGGAGAAATGTCTGTTCATGTTTTCTTTCCAGTTTTTAATTTGATTAATTGTTGCTTGGGCCTTATGATATATCAGATATTAGCTCTTTATTAGATAGGTCATTTGCAAATATCTTCTCCCATTCCATAAGTTGCTTTTTACTCTTCACTTTTTACTTCACTGTGCAGAAGCTTTTTACTCGATAGAGTCCCAAGATTTATTTTTGCTTTAGTTTCTCTGGCCTCAGGGGACATATATTGAAAGAAGTTTTCATGGCTGATGTCAAAGAAGTTACTACCTGTGCTGTGTTCTAGGATTTTTATGGCTTTGGGTCTCACATTTAGGTCCTTAATCTATGTTTTGTTTCTTTAAGTGTATGGTGTAAGGAAGTGGTTTACATTCATTCTTTTGCATGATAGTGCACTTTTCCCAACACCCTTCTTCGAAGAGACTGTCTTTTCCCAATGGATATTCTTTCCTGCTTAGTTGAAGATTAATTGAATTTGTATGTGTGGATCTCTGTGCTTTCTATTCTGTTTTATTTTTAAAATTTATTCAATTAAATTGAAGTTAACGTACAGTGTTGTATTGGTTTCAGGAGTAGAACCCAGTGATTCATCACTTATATGTAACACCCAGTGCTCATCCTTACAAGTGCCTTCCTTAGTGACCATCACCCATTTAGCCCATCCGCCCACCCAACACCCCTGCAGCAGTCCTCAGTTTATTCTCTGTACTTAAGAGTCTCTTATGGTTTGCCTCCCTCTGTGTTTTTGTCTTATATTTTCCTTCCCTTCCCCTATGTTCACCTCTTGTGCTTCTCAAATTCCACGTATGAGTGATAGCCTATAATATTTTCTTTCTCTGACTGACTTATTTCGCTTAACACAGTATACTCTAATTCCATCCGTGGTGTTGCAAGGGGCACAATTTCATTATTCTTGATCGCCCAGTAGTATTCCATTGTGTATGTATACACTACATCTTCTTTACCCATTCACCAGTCAATGGACATTCAAGCTTTTTCTATACTTTGGCTATTGTTGATAGTGCTTCTATAAACATTGGGGTGCATGTTCCCCTTCGAATCACCACTCCTATATCCTTTGGATAAATACCTAGTAGTGCAATTGCTGGGTAGTAGGGTAGTTCTATTTTTTATTTTATGAGGAACCTCCATACTGTTCTACAGAATGGCTGCACCAGTTTGCATTCCCACCAACAGTGCAAGAGAGTTCCTCTTTCTCCACATCCATGCCAACATCTGTTGTCGCCTGAGTTGCTAATGTTAGCCATTCTGACAGGTGTGAAATGCTATCTCCTTTCGTTTTGATTTGCATTTTCCTGATGATGAGTGATGTTGTGCATTTTTTCATGTGTCGGTTGGCCATCTGGATGTCTTCTCTGGAGACGTGTCTATTCATGTATTTTGCCCATTTCTTCACTATATTATTTGGTTTTGGGGTGTTGAGCTTCATAAGTTCTTTATGGATTTTGGATTTTTCAATGCACTTTTAAATTTCCTTTTTCCTTTTTTTCTCCTGACTGACATATTCATTGTTTAGTAACATGTTATTCCATATATTTGTGGTCTTTCCAGATTTTTTTCTTGGGCTGACTTCTAGTTTCATAGTGCTGTTGGCAGAAAAGGTGCATGGAATGACTTCAGTGTTTTGGGATTATTTTGTGACCTAACATGTGACGTGTTCTGAGAATGTCCCATGTGCACTTATAGAGAATGTGTTTAGGATGGAACAATCTGAATATACCTGTTAAGTCCACCTGGACCAGTGTGTCATTCGAAGCCATGTTTCCTTGTTTGTTTTCAGTTTAGATGACATGTAACTGGGGTGTTAAAGTCTCCTATTAGTATTGTATTATTATCCATTAGTTTCTTTGTCGGTTATCAGTATGTGATCTCTCTTGGAGAATGTTCCATGTGCACTCGAGTAGAAAGTATATTCCGTTCCTTTGGGATGAAGAGCTCTAAATATATCTGTCAAGTCCATCTGATCCAATGTAGCATTCAGGGCCCTTGTCTCCTTATTGACCCTGTGTCTAGATGATCTATCCATTGTTGTAAGTGGAGTGTTAAAGTCCCCTGCAATTACCACATTCTTATCAATAAGGTTGTTTATGATTGTGATCAATTGCTTTATATATTTGGGGGCTCCGGTATTCGGCGCATAGACATTTATAATTGTTAGCTCTTCCTGATGGATAGAGCCTGCAGTTATTATATAATGCCCTTCTTCATCTGTTACAGCCTTTAATTTTAAGTCAAGTTTGATATAGATATGGCTACTCCAGCTTTCTTTTGGCTTCCAGTAGCATGATAGTTCTCCATCCCCTCACTTTCAATCTGAGGGTGTTCTCAGGTCTAAAACAAGTCTCTTGTAGACAGCAGATAGATGGGTCATGGTTTTTTTTATCTTATCCATTCTGATACCCTATGTCTTTTGGTTGGAGTGTTTCGTCTGTTTACATTCAGTGTTATTATAGAAAGATATGGGTTTAGAGTCATTGTGATGTCTGTAGGTTTCATGTTTGTAGTGATATCTCTGGTACTTTGTGGTCCTTGCAACGTTTCACTTACAGAATCCCCCTTAGGATTCCTTGTAGGGTTGGTTTTAGTGGTGATGAATTCCTTCAGTTTTTGTTTGTTTGGAAAGACCTTTATCTCTCCTTCCATCTGAATGATGGCTTGCTGCATAAAGGATTCTTGGATGCATATGTTTGCTGTTCATCACATTGAAGATTTCCTGCCATTCTTTTCTGGCGTGCCAAGTTTCAGT
The DNA here is from genome assembly GCF_024362965.1 of Panthera pardus. Classification (NCBI taxonomy): domain Eukaryota; kingdom Metazoa; phylum Chordata; class Mammalia; order Carnivora; family Felidae; genus Panthera; species Panthera pardus. Next base: position 3,045 of record NW_026526977.1, read on the forward strand.
AGATAGATCTGTCACTAGACTTATCAGTCTCCCTTTATAGGTTAGAGCGTGTTTATCCGTAGCTGCTTTCAGAATTTTCTCTTTATCCTTGTATTTCTCCAGTTTCACTATGACTTGTGATGCAGAAGATCGATTCAAGTTACGTCTGAAGGGAGTTCTCTGTGCCTGTTGGATTTCAATGCCTTTTTCCTTCCCCAGATCAAGGAAGTTCTCAGCTATGATTTGTTCAAGTACATCTTCAGCCCCTTTCTCTCTCTCTCCCTCCTCTGGAATCCCTATTATACGGATATTGTTGCGTTTCATAGCATCACTTAGTTCTCTACTTCTCCACTCATACTCCTGGATTTTTTTATCTCTCTTTTGCTCAGCTTCCCTCTTTTTCCATAATTTTATCTTCTAATTCACCTATTCTCTCCTCTGCCTCTTCAATCCAAGCTGTGGTCACCTCCATTTTATTTTGCACCTCATTTATGGCATTTTTCAGCTCCTCCTGAGTATTTCTTAGTCCCTTGATCTCTGTAACAATAGATTCTCTGCTCTCCTGTGTACTTTTTTCAAGCCCAGCAGTTAATTTTATGACTAATATTTTAAATTCATGTTCTGTTATATTGCTTAAGTCTTTTTTGGTCAATTCGTTAGCTGTTGCTACTTTCCGGAGTTTCTTTTGAGGATAATTCTTCCGTTTAGTCATTTTGGATAGTCCCTGGAGTGGTGCGGAACTGCAGCACTGTGCTGTCTGGAGTAACTTGTGTTGGTGGGCGAGGCTGCAGTCAGACCTGATATCTGCCCCCAGCCCACCACTGGGGCCACAGTCAGACTGGTGTGTCCCTTTCTTCCCCTCTCCCAGGGGCGGGGACTCACTGTGGAGTGATGTGGCCTCTGTCTGGGCTACTTGCACACTGCCAGTCTCGTGATGCTGCTTCTATGGGATCTGGCGTATTAGCCGGGGTGGATCCACAAAGTTCACAGCGGCAGGAGAGGCAGCTTAGCTCGCTTTGCTGTCAGTGGTCCCCTGCAGTAGGGGCCCTGCAGCACCGGGAGGGAGGCGGGCAGACCCATCTGAGGGATGAATCCATAAGAGCAGAGCATTGGGTGTTTGCCCGGGGCAAGAAGTTCCATGAGGGCAACTGGTTCCCTTTGGAATTTTGGCTGGGGATGTGCGAGGGAGATGGCGCTGGCCAGTACTTTTGTTCCCCGCCGAGCTGAGCTCTGTTTTCTGGGTGGATAGTCCCATTGTCTAGAAGTGTGAATTGCATCCAAGTTAGAAAAGCAGCAATGGATTAGGAATGACAAGTTGGTACCAAGATCTGCATTCAAATGGCCACGTGTCAAATTGATAAAGCTGATAGCTGTCTTCCATCCTCTTGTCCCACAAAGGAGGCAGTATACTCCCCTACCGCCAGGCTTAGCCTAATCACAACATTCTCCCTGGGCCCTTCCACACAGCCAAGTTTTGAAAATTGGCACACAATTCTGAAAACAAATTGAGAAGGGACCAATGCAATACCTATCTCAACACCTCAAGGACACCATCAGACTCATGTGCTGAAAGAAGATAGTACTCTAAGACACTGGCTCTGAATACATTCCATGCAAATCCATTTTTTCCAAGAAAGGGCTAAGTTGTAGAAGTGGAGACACAGACAGCATGAGTTCTTCAACACACATGGGATTTGGAGAATGTTGAGAATGAAAAACTCAGCACAGTCTCCTGTCAACCTGGTTGTTTCCAGAATATGAAATGTCTATGGGCTTAGGCAATGAGAGCCCTCTGAAGGAATATACCTGGGAGCCCAGGCAGAAGGAATCCTGCATAATTCCTTTAGAAGCCAGAGACTTCTGTTTTTATCCCTCCCAGTTTTTCCATCAGTTTATGGAGGCAACGGTGAGCTGCAGCTATTGGGTTCTGCCAGATCTTGCTCAGGAGTCCAGAATAAGGACTTTGTTCTGTATTCCTGGAAAGGGGCCTTCTTGTGTTGACCACCTTCTGGACAATAATGCCCATGTGCAAATTACTTCTCAGAATGAAGGGCACTCATTCATCCAGGTCAGAGAGGCAAGCTGGCTCTCCTTCATGTTCCATAGAACAGCAGGCTAACCAGCAAGCCCTCAAGGATGAAAGGATAGCTATCCTTTGGTATGGCAGATATTGGTTGCTCTCACTCATTACAGGACAAGAGTGGGAATTTGCGGCCACCTAGTGGGTTATGACTCCATGGCTCCAAGGGGGGGGGGGGGGGGGGGAAGGGCAGAATTTTTGTCAGAAAAACAGCAAGGGGAAGGGAATGTGTGCAAGGAAGGCCAAAACTCGATTTTCCAATGGCAATTGGGATCAATCTGGAAAGGAGATAACTTAAATTCATTTGCCCTTGGACCAGAAGGAGACCAGTTCCCTCGCAAATGTCTACTTCAGCTTACACATAAACAAGCCTCCTGAGCACCTTCGAATGCCTTGGGCCCCAGGATGGCCACATACTTCTGAAACTCAAGTAAGCAATAAGGAGCCCTGTGTAAAATTCTCTCCCTCAGTCACAAGGACTAGATCAGACTCCCAGCTGGAAGGCAGAGTGTGTGAACTGAGTCCAAGTAAGAAAAACATCCATCGGTGAGGGATGACAACAAAGTGAGTCAAGGTTCTGCAATCAAATGGGCACGGGTCAAATCGAGGATGGCTATATCTATCCTACTGTCCTCTTGTCCCATCAGGAAGTGGGATCCTATAAACTTTGGCGTAGCCTACCCAAGGGCATTCTCTGTGGGCACCTTGACACACCCTAGGTTTGGAGGTTGCCACATAATTGTGAAAGCCAATTGAAAAGGGCCCAATGCAATACATATCTCACCATCACAAGGAAACCACCAGACTTCCAAGCTGAAAGTCTGAAAGTTAAATTTCACATATGCATGAAAGTGTATACTTGTCTTTCTCAGATGGACTCGTTTTGCTTAGCATAATACATTCTAGTTAAAGCTAAATAGCTACAAATGGCTAGACTCCATGCATTTTGATGTCTAAGTGATATTCTTATCAAGATAAAAAGCTTTTGCACAGTGAAGGAAACAATCAAAAGAACTAAACCTGCCTATGGAATGGGAGAAGATATTTGAAAATGGCATATGATAAAGTGTTAGTATCCAAAATCTAGAAACAACATATCAAACTCAACACCCAAAAAACCAAACAGCCCACTTATGAACTGGGAAAAGACATGAATAGACACTTTTCCAAAGAAGACTTCTACACAGCCAACAGACACGTGGAAAGATGGTCAACATCACTCATCATTAGGGAATGCAAAGCAAAACCATGATGCCATACCACCTCACACCTGTTAGAATGGGTAACATTAACAACACATGAAACACCAGTTGTTGGTGAGGTTATGGAGAAAGGGGAGCACTCTTGCACTTCTGGCTGAAATGCAAACTAGTGCAGTGCCTATGTTATGATTTTTTTAAGGAAAATGTGAGAGAGCACTCCTTCTATGCTTACTAGTTCTCATTTCTGTGTACTATTTACGGCACTGTCATCACGTGAAGTTTATGCCCTGTGATGAGTAAGCAAATTGGAAAACAACATAAATGGATATTTAAGGATACGGACCAGGGTTTCCCTGTTAAAATGAAACAAACAAACAAACAAACAAACAAACAAACCAACAGCTAACCAAACCAAATATCCAAATTCACATTGTGATTCCACTCTGTGAAAATAATGGTCATATGTAGAAAAATAGTACAGGCTGCGATTGTCTTTGAATACCAGGATTTTTATTTCCTTCACTACCCTGATTTTGTCTTTCCCAATAACACAGAAAGCTGGTGCCAAATGTAACCTGGTTTGGTTAAGCTGGTCCCTAATCAAAGAAAGGAAAGATGACACAATGCAGGTTTCCAAAGAGAATGATTTGATTTCCACAGGATTACAGAAGCCCTTAAAAAAATAAAGAGGCCTAGAAGATTTCTGCCAAAGTGCTATAAATTGGTGAGACAAATTGCCAGACATATACCTGGTCCACTCCAGTTTATTTCTTTGGTCTATGAATGAACACACAAGGGAAATTATAACACACCTTTTGTTCAATATAAAAATACACTTCCAAAAGCTCTAATGAATTACTTTTACAAAACCTATGTACCAAATTTTCCTTTTGGAAGAAGTTTCCTTTGAATTTCAGGTCTCTTAAATGCTCCTTTGCTGTTACCCACCATCCCTGCTAACCACATGGACCCCCATTTTCACTTCTGTATTCCTCATTAGAAGTGATCTCCACGTGGGCATAGATCATGTTTTGCCATGGTCACTAATAAAGATATAGTGCTGGGCACAGAGAAAGGATGGGTGGTGGTTCAAGGAATTCATACAGACGAACCTGTATTTGAGGTGGATCAAGAATGTCACAAGTACAGGCCCAGGATGGCATGCACAGAGTATTTCCCACTGATATTCCATTGTTAAGCCTCCTTTATCTTTAAAAGATTTTAATCCTAATTTTTCTTCAATGCCTGAAAAACTACTGCTAAGTATTTCTGAATGCAAGGTAGCAGGAGGAGGCTACATGAGGAGCAATCTCTGTGCTCTGTGCCTTGGAGGACCTTGTAGCTTCCTTTAAGGTAGCTATTAACCCACTGCAGGCATGGCAAGAGTGCCTTAAGTCAGTTGTATGTAATTCACCTAGTAAACAATTGGATAGGTCCTCACTTAATTTTTCCTTTTTTTACACTGTATCTTATTTTTTGTTTCTTTAATTCCAGTTCGTTAATATGCAGAGTTATATTACTTGCAGGTATACAATTCCATGTATCACCCTGTGCTCTTTATGACACGTACATCTCTCAATTCTCATCACCTATTTAACCAACCATGCTCCCATCCACCTCCCATCGGATACTATCTCATTGTACTCTCTTAAGAGTCTGTTTCCTGAGAGGGAAAGAAGATGGCGGTGTAGGAGGACGCTGGGCTCACCGCACGTCCTGCTGATCACTTCGATTCCACCTACACCTGCCTAAATAACCCAGAAAACCACCAGAAGACTAGCAGAATGGAGTCTCTGGAGCCAGGCGCAGACTAGAGGCCCCCTGAAGAGGGTAGGAAGGGCTGCGAGGCGGTGCGCGCTCCACGGACTGGTGGGAGGGAGCCGGGGCGGAGGGGCAGCCTGCCGGCCAAGCAGAGCCCCCGAGTCTGGCTGGCAAAAGCGGAGGGGCCGGACGAAGTGTGTTCCGACAGCAAGCATGACTTAGCATCTGGGAGGTCATAAGTTAACAGCTCTGCTCAGAAATTGGGAAGGCTGGAGGACAAAGGGAGGGAGAGTTGCTGAGCCCCGCGACAACAGAGCTCAGTTTGACGGGGAACAAAGGCGCTCGCCAGCGCCATCTCCCCCGCCCATCCCCCAGCCAAAATCCCAAAGGGAACCATTTCCTGCCAGGGAACTTGCTCCCTCAGCGCAAACACCCAACGCTGTGCTTCTGCAGAGCCAAACCTCCAGCAGCAGATCTGACTCCCTCCCGCTGCCACAGGGCCCCTCCTGAAGTGGATCACCTAAGGAGAAGCAAGCTAAGCCTGCCCCTCTTGCCCCCGTGCACCTTGCCTACCCACCCCAGCTCATACGCCAGATCCCCAGCACCACAAGCCTGGCAGTGTGCAAGTACCCCAGACGGGCCACGCCACCCCACAGTGAATCCTGCACCTAGGAGAGGGGAAGAGAAGGCACACACCAGTCTGACTGGGGCCCCAGTGGTGGGCTGGGGGCAGACATCAGGTCTGACTGCGGCCCCGCCCACCAACTCCAGTTATACACCACAGCACAGGGGAAGTGCCCTGCAGGTCCGCACCACTCCAGGGACTATCCAAAATGACCAAACGGAAGAATGCCCCTCAGAAGAATCTCCAGGAAATAACAGCTAATGAACTGATCAAAAAGGATTTAAATAATATAACGGACAGTGAATTTAGAATAATAGTCATAAAATTAATCGCTGGGCTTGAAAACAGTATAGAGGACAGCAGAGAATCTCTTGCTACAGAGATCAAGGGACTAAAGAACAGTCAGGAGGAGCTGAAAAACACTTTAAACGAAATGCAAACCAAAATGGAAACCACGACGGCTCGGCTTGAAGAGGCAGAGGAGAGAATAGGTGAACTAGAAGATAAAGTTATGGAAAAAGAGGAAGCTGAGAAAAAGAGAGATAAAAAAATGCAGGAGTATGAGGTATGAGGGGAAAATTAGAGAACTAAGTGAGACACTAAAAAGAAATAATATACGCATAATTGGTATCCCAGAGGAGGAAGAGAGAGGGAAAGGTGCTGAAGGGGTACTTGAAGAAATTATAGCTGAGAACTTCCCTGAACTGGGGAAGGAAAAAGGCATTGAAATCCAAGAAGCACACAGAACTCCCTTCAGACGTAACTTGAATCGATCTTCTGCACGACATATCATAGTGAAACTGGCAAAATACAAGGATAAAGAGAAAATTCTGAAAGCAGCAAGGGATAAACGTGCCCTCACATATAAAGGGAGACCTATAAGACTCGTGACTGATCTCTCTTTTGAAACTTGGCAGGCCAGAAAGAATTGGCACGAGATCTTCAGTGTGCTGAACAGAAAAAATATGCAGCCGAAAATCCTTTATCCAGCAAGTCTGTCATTTAGACTAGAAGGAGAGATCAAGGTCTTCCCAAACAAAAACTGAAGGAATTTGTCACCACTAAACCAGCCCTACAAGAGATCCTAAGGGGGATCCTGTGAGACAAAGTACCAGAGACATCACTACAAGCATAAAACATACAGACATCACAGTGACTCTAAACCCCTATCTTTCTATAATAACACTGAATGTAAATGGATTACATGCGCCAACCAAAAGACATAGGGTATCAGAATGGATAAAAAACAAGACCCATCTATTTGCTGTCTACAAGAGACTCATTTTAGATGCGAAGACACCTTTAGATTGAGAGTGAGGCGATGGAGAACTATCTATCATGCTACTGGAAGCCAAAAGAAAGCTGGAGTAGCCATACTTATATCAGACCAACTAGACTTTAAATGAAAGGCTGTAACAAGAGATGAAGAAGGGCATTATATACTAATTACAGGGTCTATCCATCAGGAAGAGCTAACAACTATAAATGTCTATGCGCTGAATACCGGAGCCCCCAAATATATAAAACAATTACTCATAAACATAAGCAACCTTATTGATAAGAATGTGGTAATTGCAGGGGACTTTAACACCCCACTTACAGAAAAGGATAGATCATCTAGACACACGGTCAATAAAGGAACAAGGGCCCTGAATGCTACATTGGATCAGATGGACTTGACAGATATATTTAGAACTCTGCATCCCAAAGCAACAGAATATACTTTCTACTCGAGTGCACATGGAACATTCTCCAAGATAGATCATATACTGGGTCACAAAACAGCCCTTCATCAGTTCACAAGAATTGAAATTATACCATGCAAACTTTCAGACCGCAATGCTATGAAGCTTGAAATCAACCACAGGAAAAAGTCTGGAAAACCTCCAAAAGCATGGAGGTTAAAGATCACCCTACTAAAGAATGAGTGGGTCAACCGGGCAATTAGAGAAGAAATTTAAAAATAGATGTGGAAACAAATGAAAATGAAAATACAACCATCCAAATGCTTTGGGATTCAGCGAAGGCAGTCCTGAGAGGAAAATACATCGCAATCCAGGCCTATCTCAAGAAACAAGAAAAATCCCAAATACAGAATCTAACAGCACACCTAAAGGAAATAGAAGCAGAACAGCAAAGGCAGCCTAAACCCAGCAGAAGAGAAATAAGAACGATCATAGCACAAATAAACAATATAGAATCTAAATAAACGGTAGAGCAGATCAACGAAACCAAGAGTTGGTTTTTTTGAAAAAATAAACAAAATCGAAAAAACTCTAGCCAGGCTTCTCAAAAAGAAAAGGGAGATGACCCAAATAGATAAAATCATGAATGAAAATGGAATGATTACAACCAATCCCTCAGAGATACAAGCAATTATCGGGGAATACTATGAAAAATTGTATGCCAACGAACTGGACAACCTGGAAGAAATGGACAAATTCCTAAACACCCACACTCTTCCAACACTCAATCAGGAGGAAATAGAAAGCTTGAACAGACCCATCACCGGCGAAGAAATTGAATCGGTTATCAAAAATCTCCCAACAAATAAGAGTCCAGGACCAGATGGCTTCCCAGGGGAGTTCTACCAGACGTTTAAAGCAGAGATAATATCTATACTTTTCAAGCTATTCCAAGAAATAGAAAGGGAAGGAAAACTTCCAGACTCATTCCATGAAGCCAGTATTACTTTGATTCCTAAACCAGACAGAGACGCAGTAAAAAAAGAGAACTACAGGCCAATATTCCTGAGGAATATAGATGCAAAAATTCTCAATAAGATACTAGCAAATAGAATTCAACAGCATATAAAAAGAATTATTCACCATGATCAACTGGGATTCATTCCTGGGATGCAGGGCTGGTTCAACATTCGCAAATCAATCAACGTGATACATCACATCAATAAAAGAAAAGATAAGAACCATATGATCCTGTCAATCGATGCAGAAAAGGCCTTTGACAAAATCCAGCACCCTTTCTTTTCTTTTTTTTTTTTTCAACGTTTATTTATTTTTGAGACAGAGACAGAGCATGAACAAGGGAGGGTCAGAGAGAGAGCAGGAGGCACGGAATCTGAAACAGGCTCCAGGCTCTGAGCTGTTAGCACAGAGCCCGACGCGGGGCTTGAACTCACGAACCGCGAGATCGTGACCTGAGCCGAAGTCGGCCGCTTAACCGACTGAGCCACCCAGGCGCCTCCCAGCACCTTTTCTTAATAAAAACCCTTGAGAAAGTCGGGATAGAAGGAACATACTTGAAGATCATAAAAGCCATTTATGAAAAGCCCACAGCTAACATCATCCTCAATGGGGAAAAACTGAGAGCTTTTTCCCTGAGATCAGGAACACGACAGGGATGCCCACTCTCACCAGTGTTGTTTAACATAGTGTTGGAAGTTCTAGCATCAGCAATCAGACAACAAAAGGAAATCAAAGGTATCAAAATTGGCAAAGATGAAGTCAAGCTTTCGCTTGTTTCAGATGACATATTATACATGGAAAATCCAATAGACTCCACCAAAAGTCTGCTAGAACTGATACATGAATTCAGCAAAGTTGCAGGATACAAAATCAATGTACAAAAATCAGTTGCATCCTTATACACTAACATTGAAGCAACAGAAAGACAAATAAAGAAACTGATCCCATTCACAATTGCACCAAGAAGCATAAAATACCTACAAATAAATCTACGCAAAGATGTAAAAGATCTGTATGCTGAAAACTATAGAAAGCTTATGAAGGTAATTGAAGAAGATATAAAGAAATGGAAAGACATTCCCTGCTCATGGATTGGAAGAATCAATATTGTCAAAATGTCAATATTACCCAAAGCTATGTACACATTCAAAGCAATCCCAATCAAAATTGCACCAGCATTCTTCTCGAAACTAGAACAGGCAATCCTAAAATTCATATGGGACCACAAAAGGCCCCGAATAGCCAAAGTCATTTTGAAGAAGAAGACCAAAGCAGGAGACATCACAATCCCAGACTTTCGCCTCTACTACAAAGCTGTAATCATCCAGACCGCATGGTGTTGGCACAAAAAGAGACACATAGACCAATGGAATAGAATAGAAACCCCAGAACTAGACCCACAAACGTATGGCCAACTAATCTTTGACAAAGCAGGAAAGAACATCCAGTGGATAAAAGACAGTCTCTTTTACAAATGGTGCTGGGAGAACTTGACAGCAACAGGCAGAAGGTTGAAAATAGGCCATTTTCTCACACCATTCACAAAAATAAACTCAAAGTGGATAAAGGACCTGAATGTGAGACAGGAAACCATCCAAACCCTAGAGGAGAAAGCAGGAAAAGACCTCTCTGACCTCAGCCGTAGCAATCTCTTACTCGACACATCCCCAAAGGCAAGGGAATTAAAAGCAAAAGTGAATCACTGGCACCTTATGAAGATAAAAAGCTTCTGCACAGCAAAGGAAACAACCAACAAAACTAAAAGGCAACCAACGGAACGGGAAAAGATCTTCGCAAATGCCATTTCGGACAAAGGGCTAGTATCCAAAATCTATAAAGAGCTCACCAAACTCCACCCCCGAAAAACAAATAACCCAGTGAAGATTTGGGCAGAAAACATGAATAGACACTTCTCTAAAGAAGACATCCAGATGGCCAACAGGCACACGAAAAGATGCTCACCGTCGCTCCTTATCAGGAAAATACAAATCCAAACCACACTCAGATATCACCTCACGCCAGTCAGAGTGGCCAAAATGAACAAATCAGGAGACGGTAGATGCTGGAGAAGATGTGGAGAAACGGAAACCCTCTTGCACTGTTGGGGGGAATGCAAATTGGTGCAGCTGCTCTGGAAAGCAGTGTGGAGGTTCCTCAGAAAATTAAAAATAGACCTACCCTATGACCCAGCAATAGCACTGCTAGGAATTTACCCAAGGGATACAGGAGTACTGATGCATAGGGGCACTTGTACCCCAATGTTTATAGCAGCACTCTCAACAATAGCCAAATTATGGAAAGAGCCGAAATGTCCATCAACTGATGAATGGATCAAGAAAGGGTGGTTTATATACACAATGGAGTACTACATGGCAATGAGAAAGAACGAAATATGTCTCTTTGTAGCAACATGGATGGGACTGGAGGGTGTGATGCTAAGTGAAATAAGCCATAAAGAGAAAGACAGATACCATATATTTTCACTCTTATGCGGATCCTGAGAAACTTAACAGAAACCCATGGGGGAGGGGAAGGAAAAAACAAAAGAGGTTAGAGTGGGAAGGAGCCAAAGCATAAGAGACTGTTAAAAACTGAGAAAAAAACTGAGGGTTGATGGGGGGTGGGAGGGAGGGTAGGGTGGGCGATGGGTATTGAGGAGGGCACCTTTTGGGATGAGCACTGGGTGTTGTAGGAAACCAATTTGACAATATTTCATATATTGAAAAAATTTAAAAAGATAATGTTAAATTAAAAAAAAATAAATGAACTTAAAAAAAAAGAGTCTGCTTCCTGATTGTCTATACTCTCTCTCTCTCTCTCTCTCTTATTTTTTCCCTTTGCTTGTTTGTTTCTTAAACCCATGTATGAGTAGAATTATATGGTATTTGTCTTTTTTTGACTGGTATATTTCACTTAGAATCATACTCTCTAGCTCCATCCAGGTCCTTGCAAAAGGAAAGATTGCATTCCTTCTTATGGCTGAATAGTATTCCATCATATGTATGTCACATCCTCTTTATCCATCCATTCATCCATTTATGGATACTTGGGCTGCTTCCATATCTTGGTTATTGTAAACAATGCTGCTATAAACACACTGGTTCATGTGTGCATTAAAAAATTTAAGGTTTATTTATTTTTGAAAGAGAGAGATAGAGTGAGAGAGCAGGTGAGGGGCAGAGAGAGAGGGAGACACAGAATCTGAAGCAGGCTCCAGGCTCTGAGCTGTCAGAACAGAGCCTGACGCGGGGCTTGAATTCACACACCATGAGATCATGACCTGGGGGGAAGTTGGGCGCTTCACTCACTGAGCTGCCCAGGAGCGCCAATGTGCATGCATCCTCTTGAATTTGTGTTCTTTTATTCCTTGGATAAATACCCAGTTGTGCTATGCTGGATCATGAGGTAATTGTATTTTTAACTTTTAGAGGAAACTCCACATAGTTTTACACGGTGGCCTCACCACTTTGCATTTCCAAGAACAGTTTCCTTTTCTCCACATCCTTGCCAACACTTATTGCTTCTTGTATTTTTGATTTTTGCCATTCTGACAGGTGTGAGGTAGTTTCTCATTGTGGTTTTGTTTTGCATTTCCTTGATGGTAAGTGATGATAAGCATTTTTCCTGTGTCTCTTACCATCTGTATGTCTTCTTTGGAGAAATGTCTGTTCATGTTTTCTTTCCAGTTTTTAATTTGATTAATTGTTGCTTGGGCCTTATGATATATCAGATATTAGCTCTTTATTAGATAGGTCATTTGCAAATATCTTCTCCCATTCCATAAGTTGCTTTTTACTGTTCACTTTTTACTTCACTGTGCAGAAGCTTTTTACTCGATAGAGTCCCAAGATTTATTTTTGCTTTAGTTTCTCTGGCCTCAGGGGACATATATTGAAAGAAGTTTTCATGGCTGATGTCAAAGAAGTTACTACCTGTGCTGTGTTCTAGGATTTTTATGGCTTTGGGTCTCACATTTAGGTCCTTAATCTATGTTTTGTTTCTTTAAGTGTATGGTGTAAGGAAGTGGTTTACATTCATTCTTTTGCATGATACTGTGCACTTTTCCCAACACCCTTCTTCGAAGAGACTGTCTTTTCCCAATGGATATTCTTTCCTGCTTAGTTGAAGATTAATTGAATTTGTATGTGTGGATCTCTGTGCTTTCTATTCTGTTTTATTTTTAAAATTTATTCAATTAAATTGAAGTTAACGTACAGTGTTGTATTGGTTTCAGGAGTAGAACCCAGTGATTCATCACTTATATGTAACACCCAGTGCTCATCCTTACAAGTGCCTTCCTTAGTGACCATCACCCATTTAGCCCATCCGCCCACCCAACACCCCTGCAGCAGTCCTCAGTTTATTCTCTGTACTTAAGAGTCTCTTATGGTTTGCCTCCCTCTGTGTTTTTGTCTTATATTTTCCTTCCCTTCCCCTATGTTCACCTCTTGTGCTTCTCAAATTCCACGTATGAGTGATAGCCTATAATATTTTCTTTCTCTGACTGACTTATTTCGCTTAACACAGTATACTCTAATTCCATCCGTGGTGTTGCAAGGGGCACAATTTCATTATTCTCGATCGCCCAGTAGTATTCCATTGTGTATGTATACACTACATCTTCTTTACCCATTCACCAGTCAATGGACATTCAAGCTTTTTCTATACTTTGGCTATTGTTGATAGTGCTTCTATAAACATTGGGGTGCATGTTCCCCTTCGAATCACCACTCCTATATCCTTTGGATAAATACCTAGTAGTGCAATTGCTGGGTAGTAGGGTAGTTCTATTTTTTATTTTATGAGGAACCTCCATACTGTTCTACAATATGGCTGCACCAGTTTGCATTCCCACCAACAGTGCAAGAGAGTTCCTCTTTCTCCACATCCATGCCAACATCTGTTGTCGCCTGAGTTGCTAATGTTAGCCATTCTGACAGGTGTGAAATGCTATCTCCTTTCGTTTTGATTTGCATTTTCCTGATGATGAGTGATGTTGTGCATTTTTTCATGTGTCGGTTGGCCATCTGGATGTCTTCTCTGGAGACGTGTCTATTCATGTATTTTGCCCATTTCTTCACTATATTATTTGGTTTTGGGGTGTTGAGCTTCATAAGTTCTTTATGGATTTTGGATTTTTCAATGCACTTTTAAATTTCCTTTTTCCTTTTTTTCTCCTGACTGACATATTCATTGTTTAGTAACATGTTATTCCATATATTTGTGGTCTTTCCAGATTTTTTTCTTGGGCTGACTTCTAGTTTCATAGTGCTGTTGGCAGAAAAGGTGCATGGAATGACTTCAGTGTTTTGGGATTATTTTGTGACCTAACATGTGACGTGTTCTGAGAATGTCCCATGTGCACTTATAGAGAATGTGTTTAGGATGGAACAATCTGAATATACCTGTTAAGTCCACCTGGACCAGTGTGTCATTCGAAGCCATGTTTCCTTGTTTGTTTTCAGTTTAGATGACATGTAACTGGGGTGTTAAAGTCTCCTATTAGTATTGTATTATTATCCATTAGTTTCCTTGTCGGTTATCAGTATGTGATCTCTCTTGGAGAATGTTCCATGTGCACTCGAGTAGAAAGTATATTCCGTTCCTTTGGGATGAAGAGCTCTAAATATATCTGTCAAGTCCATCTGATCCAATGTAGCATTCAGGGCCCTTGTCTCCTTATTGACCCTGTGTCTAGATGATCTATCCATTGTTGTAAGTGGAGTGTTAAAGTCCCCTGCAATTACCACATTCTTATCAATAAGGTTGTTTATGATTGTGATCAATTGCTTTATATATTTGGGGGCTCCGGTATTCGGCGCATAGACATTTATAATTGTTAGCTCTTCCTGATGGATAGAGCCTGCAGTTATTATATAATGCCCTTCTTCATCTGTTACAGCCTTTAATTTTAAGTCAAGTTTGATATAGATATGGCTACTCCAGCTTTCTTTTGGCTTCCAGTAGCATGATAGTTCTCCATCCCCTCACTTTCAATCTGAGGGTGTTCTCAGGTCTAAAACAAGTCTCTTGTAGACAGCAGATAGATGGGTCATGGTTTTTTTATCTTATCCATTCTGATACCCTATGTCTTTTGGTTGGAGTGTTTCGTCTGTTTACATTCAGTGTTATTATAGAAAGATATGGGTTTAGAGTCATTGTGATGTCTGTAGGTTTCATGTTTGTAGTGATATCTCTGGTACTTTGTGGTCCTTGCAACGTTTCACTTACAGAATCCCCCTTAGGATTCCTTGTAGGGTTGGTTTTAGTGGTGATGAATTCCTTCAGTTTTTGTTTGTTTGGAAAGACCTTTATCTCTCCTTCCATCTGAATGATGGCTTGCTGCATAAAGGATTCTTGGATGCATATGTTTGCTGTTCATCACATTGAAGATTTCCTGCCATTCTTTTCTGGCGTGCCAAGTTTCAGTAGATAGATCTGTCACTAGACTTATCAGTCTCCCTTTATAGGTTAGAGCGTGTTTATCCGTAGCTGCTTTCAGAATTTTCTCTTTATCCTTGTATTTCTCCAGTTTCACTATGACTTGTGATGCAGAAGATCGATTCAAGTTACGTCTGAAGGGAGTTCTCTGTGCCTGTTGGATTTCAATGCCTTTTTCCTTCCCCAGATCAAGGAAGTTCTCAGCTATGATTTGTTCAAGTACATCTTCAGCCCCTTTCTCTCTCTCTCCCTCCTCTGGAATCCCTATTATACGGATATTGTTGCGTTTCATAGCATCACTTAGTTCTCTACTTCTCCACTCATACTCCTGGATTTTTTTATCTCTCTTTTGCTCAGCTTCCTCTTTTTCCATAATTTTATCTTCTAATTCACCTATTCTCTCCTCTGCCTCTTCAATCCAAGCTTCACCTCCATTTTATTTTGCACCTCATTTATGGCATTTTTCAGCTCCTCCTGAGTATTTCTTAGTCCCTTGATCTCTGTAACAATAGATTCTCTGCTCTCCTGTGTACTTTTTTCAAGCCCAGCAGTTAATTTTATGACTAATATTTTAAATTCATGTTCTGTTATATTGCTTAAGTCTTTTTTGGTCAATTCGTTAGCTGTTGCTACTTTCCGGAGTTTCTTTTGAGGATAATTCTTCCGTTTAGTCATTTTGGATAGTCCCTGGAGTGGTGCGGAACTGCAGCACTGTGCTGTCTGGAGTAACTTGTGTTGGTGGGCGAGGCTGCAGTCAGACCTGATATCTGCCCCCAGCCCACCACTGGGGCCACAGTCAGACTGGTGTGTCCCTTTCTTCCCCTCTCCCAGGGGCGGGACTCACTGTGGAGTGATGTGGCCTCTGTCTGGGCTACTTGCACACTGCCAGTCTCGTGATGCTGCTTCTATGGGATCTGGCGTATTAGCCGGGGTGGATCCACAAAGTTCACAGCGGCAGGAGAGGCAGGCTTAGCTCGCTTTGCTGTCAGTGGTCCCCTGCAGTAGGGGCCCTGCAGCACCGGGAGGGAGGCGGGCAGACCCATCTGAGGGATGAATCCATAAGAGCAGAGCATTGGGTGTTTGCCCGGGGCAAGAAGTTCCATGAGGGCAACTGGTTCCCTTTGGAATTTTGGCTGGGGGATGTGCGAGGGAGATGGCGCTGGCCAGTACTTTTGTTCCCCGCCGAGCTGAGCTCTGTTTTCTGGGTGGATAGTCCCATTGTCTAGAAGTGTGAATTGCATCCAAGTTAGAAAAGCAGCAATGGATTAGGAATGACAAGTTGGTACCAAGATCTGCATTCAAATGGCCACGTGTCAAATTGATAAAGCTGATAGCTGTCTTCCATCCTCTTGTCCCACAAAGGAGGCAGTATACTCCCCTACCGCCAGGCTTAGCCTAATCACAACATTCTCCCTGGGCCCTTCCACACAGCCAAGTTTTGAAAATTGGCACACAATTCTGAAAACAAATTGAGAAGGGACCAATGCAATACCTATCTCAACACCTCAAGGACACCATCAGACTCATGTGCTGAAAGAAGATAGTACTCTAAGACACTGGCTCTGAATACATTCCATGCAAATCCATTTTTTCCAAGAAAGGGCTAAGTTGTAGAAGTGGAGACACAGACAGCATGAGTTCTTCAACACACATGGGATTTGGAGAATGTTGAGAATGAAAAACTCAGCACAGTCTCCTGTCAACCTGGTTGTTTCCAGAATATGAAATGTCTATGGGCTTAGGCAATGAGAGCCCTCTGAAGGAATATACCTGGGAGCCCAGGCAGAAGGAATCCTGCATAATTCCTTTAGAAGCCAGAGACTTCTGTTTTTATCCCTCCCAGTTTTTCCATCAGTTTATGGAGGCAACGGTGAGCTGCAGCTATTGGGTTCTGCCAGATCTTGCTCAGGAGTCCAGAATAAGGACTTTGTTCTGTATTCCTGGAAAGGGGCCTTCTTGTGTTGACCACCTTCTGGACAATAATGCCCATGTGCAAATTACTTCTCAGAATGAAGGGCACTCATTCATCCAGGTCAGAGAGGCAAGCTGGCTCTCCTTCATGTTCCATAGAACAGCAGGCTAACCAGCAAGCCCTCAAGGATGAAAGGATAGCTATCCTTTGGTATGGCAGATATTGGTTGCTCTCACTCATTACAGGACAAGAGTGGGAATTTGCGGCCACCTAGTGGGTTATGACTCCATGGCTCCAAGGGGGGGGGGGGGGGAAGGGCAGAATTTTTGTCAGAAAAACAGCAAGGGGAAGGGAATGTGTGCAAGGAAGGCCAAAACTCGATTTTCCAATGGCAATTGGGATCAATCTGGAAAGGAGATAACTTAAATTCATTTGCCCTTGGACCAGAAGGAGACCAGTTCCCTCGCAAATGTCTACTTCAGCTTACACATAAACAAGCCTCCTGAGCACCTTCGAATGCCTTGGGCCCCAGGATGGCCACATACTTCTGAAACTCAAGTAAGCAATAAGGAGCCCTGTGTAAAATTCTCTCCCTCAGTCACAAGGACTAGATCAGACTCCCAGCTGGAAGGCAGAGTGTGTGAACTGAGTCCAAGTAAGAAAAACATCCATCGGTGAGGGATGACAACAAAGTGAGTCAAGGTTCTGCAATCAAATGGGCACGGGTCAAATCGAGGATGGCTATATCTATCCTACTGTCCTCTTGTCCCATCAGGAAGTGGGATCCTATAAACTTTGGCGTAGCCTACCCAAGGGCATTCTCTGTGGGCACCTTGACACACACCCTAGGTTTGGAGGTTGCCACATAATTGTGAAAGCCAATTGAAAAGGGCCCAATGCAATACATATCTCACCATCACAAGGAAACCACCAGACTTCCAAGCTGAAAGTCTGAAAGTTAAATTTCACATATGCATGAAAGTGTATACTTGTCTTTCTCAGATGGACTCGTTTTGCTTAGCATAATACATTCTAGTTAAAGCTAAATAGCTACAAATGGCTAGACTCCATGCATTTTGATGTCTAAGTGATATTCTTATCAAGATAAAAAGCTTTTGCACAGTGAAGGAAACAATCAAAAGAACTAAACCTGCCTATGGAATGGGAGAAGATATTTGAAAATGGCATATGATAAAGTGTTAGTATCCAAAATCTAGAAACAACATATCAAACTCAACACCCAAAAAACCAAACAGCCCACTTATGAACTGGGAAAAGACATGAATAGACACTTTTCCAAAGAAGACTTCTACACAGCCAACAGACACGTGGAAAGATGGTCAACATCACTCATCATTAGGGAATGCAAAGCAAAACCATGATGCCATACCACCTCACACCTGTTAGAATGGGTAACATTAACAACACATGAAACACCAGTTGTTGGTGAGGTTATGGAGAAAGGGGAGCACTCTTGCACTTCTGGCTGAAATGCAAACTAGTGCAGTGCCTATGTTATGATTTTTTTAAGGAAAATGTGAGAGAGCACTCCTTCTATGCTTACTAGTTCTCATTTCTGTGTACTATTTACGGCACTGTCATCACGTGAAGTTTATGCCCTGTGATGAGTAAGCAAATTGGAAAACAACATAAATGGATATTTAAGGATACGGACCAGGGTTTCCCTGTTAAAATGAAACAAACAAACAAACAAACACCAACAAACCAACAGCTAACCAAACCAAATATCCAAATTCACATTGTGATTCCACTCTGTGAAAATAATGGTCATATGTAGAAAAATAGTACAGGCTGCGATTGTCTTTGAATACCAGGATTTTTATTTCCTTCACTACCCTGATTTTGTCTTTCCCAATAACACAGAAAGCTGGTGCCAAATGTAACCTGGTTTGGTTAAGCTGGTCCCTAATCAAAGAAAGGAAAGATGACACAATGCAGGTTTCCAAAGAGAATGATTTGATTTCCACAGGATTACAGAAGCCCTTAAAAAAATAAAGAGGCCTAGAAGATTTCTGCCAAAGTGCTATAAATTGGTGAGACAAATTGCCAGACATATACCTGGTCCACTCCAGTTTATTTCTTTGGTCTATGAATGAACACACAAGGGAAATTATAACACACCTTTTGTTCAATATAAAAATACACTTCCAAAAGCTCTAATGAATTACTTTTACAAAACCTATGTACCAAATTTTCCTTTTGGAAGAAGTTTCCTTTGAATTTCAGGTCTCTTAAATGCTCCTTTGCTGTTACCCACCATCCCTGCTAACCACATGGACCCCCATTTTCACTTCTGTATTCCTCATTAGAAGTGATCTCCACGTGGGCATAGATCATGTTTTGCCATGGTCACTAATAAAGATATAGTGCTGGGCACAGAGAAAGGATGGGTGGTGGTTCAAGGAATTCATACAGACGAACCTGTATTTGAGGTGGATCAAGAATGTCACAAGTACAGGCCCAGGATGGCATGCACAGAGTATTTCCCACTGATATTCCATTGTTAAGCCTCCTTTATCTTTAAAAGATTTTAATCCTAATTTTTCTTCAATGCCTGAAAAACTACTGCTAAGTATTTCTGAATGCAAGGTAGCAGGAGGAGGCTACATGAGGAGCAATCTCTGTGCTCTGTGCCTTGGAGGACCTTGTAGCTTCCTTTAAGGTAGCTATTAACCCACTGCAGGCATGGCAAGAGTGCCTTAAGTCAGTTGTATGTAATTCACCTAGTAAACAATTGGATAGGTCCTCACTTAATTTTTCCTTTTTTTACACTGTATCTTATTTTTTGTTTCTTTAATTCCAGTTCGTTAATATGCAGAGTTATATTACTTGCAGGTATACAATTCCATGTATCACCCTGTGCTCTTTATGACACGTACATCTCTCAATTCTCATCACCTATTTAACCAACCATGCTCCCATCCACCTCCCATCGGATACTATCTCATTGTACTCTCTTAAGAGTCTGTTTCCTGAGAGGGAAAGAAGATGGCGGTGTAGGAGGACGCTGGGCTCACCGCACGTCCTGCTGATCACTTCGATTCCACCTACACCTGCCTAAATAACCCAGAAAACCACCAGAAGACTAGCAGAATGGAGTCTCTGGAGCCAGGCGCAGACTAGAGGCCCCCTGAAGAGGGTAGGAAGGGCTGCGAGGCGGTGCGCGCTCCACGGACTGGTGGGAGGGAGCCGGGGCGGAGGGGCAGCCTGCCGGCCAAGCAGAGCCCCCGAGTCTGGCTGGCAAAAGCGGAGGGGCCGGACGAAGTGTGTTCCGACAGCAAGCATGACTTAGCATCTGGGAGGTCATAAGTTAACAGCTCTGCTCAGAAATTGGGAAGGCTGGAGGACAAAGGGAGGGAGAGTTGCTGAGCCCCGCGACAACAGAGCTCAGTTTGACGGGGAACAAAGGCGCTCGCCAGCGCCATCTCCCCCGCCCATCCCCCAGCCAAAATCCCAAAGGGAACCATTTCCTGCCAGGGAACTTGCTCCCTCAGCGCAAACACCCAACGCTGTGCTTCTGCAGAGCCAAACCTCCAGCAGCAGATCTGACTCCCTCCCGCTGCCACAGGGCCCCTCCTGAAGTGGATCACCTAAGGAGAAGCAAGCTAAGCCTGCCCCTCTTGCCCCCGTGCACCTTGCCTACCCACCCCAGCTCATACGCCAGATCCCCAGCACCACAAGCCTGGCAGTGTGCAAGTACCCCAGACGGGCCACGCCACCCCACAGTGAATCCTGCACCTAGGAGAGGGGAAGAGAAGGCACACACCAGTCTGACTGGGGCCCCAGTGGTGGGCTGGGGGCAGACATCAGGTCTGACTGCGGCCCCCGCCCACCAACTCCAGTTATACACCACAGCACAGGGGAAGTGCCCTGCAGGTCCGCACCACTCCAGGGACTATCCAAAATGACCAAACGGAAGAATGCCCCTCAGAAGAATCTCCAGGAAATAACAGCTAATGAACTGATCAAAAAGGATTTAAATAATATAACGGACAGTGAATTTAGAATAATAGTCATAAAATTAATCGCTGGGCTTGAAAACAGTATAGAGGACAGCAGAGAATCTCTTGCTACAGAGATCAAGGGACTAAAGAACAGTCAGGAGGAGCTGAAAAACACTTTAAACGAAATGCAAACCAAAATGGAAACCACGACGGCTCGGCTTGAAGAGGCAGAGGAGAGAATAGGTGAACTAGAAGATAAAGTTATGGAAAAAGAGGAAGCTGAGAAAAAGAGAGATAAAAAAATGCAGGAGTATGAGGTATGAGGGGAAAATTAGAGAACTAAGTGAGACACTAAAAAGAAATAATATACGCATAATTGGTATCCCAGAGGAGGAAGAGAGAGGGAAAGGTGCTGAAGGGGTACTTGAAGAAATTATAGCTGAGAACTTCCCTGAACTGGGGAAGGAAAAAGGCATTGAAATCCAAGAAGCACACAGAACTCCCTTCAGACGTAACTTGAATCGATCTTCTGCACGACATATCATAGTGAAACTGGCAAAATACAAGGATAAAGAGAAAATTCTGAAAGCAGCAAGGGATAAACGTGCCCTCACATATAAAGGGAGACCTATAAGACTCGTGACTGATCTCTCTTTTGAAACTTGGCAGGCCAGAAAGAATTGGCACGAGATCTTCAGTGTGCTGAACAGAAAAAATATGCAGCCGAAAATCCTTTATCCAGCAAGTCTGTCATTTAGACTAGAAGGAGAGATCAAGGTCTTCCCAAACAAAAACTGAAGGAATTTGTCACCACTAAACCAGCCCTACAAGAGATCCTAAGGGGGATCCTGTGAGACAAAGTACCAGAGACATCACTACAAGCATAAAACATACAGACATCACAGTGACTCTAAACCCCTATCTTTCTATAATAACACTGAATGTAAATGGATTACATGCGCCAACCAAAAGACATAGGGTATCAGAATGGATAAAAAACAAGACCCATCTATTTGCTGTCTACAAGAGACTCATTTTAGATGCGAGGACACCTTTAGATTGAGAGTGAGGCGATGGAGAACTATCTATCATGCTACTGGAAGCCAAAAGAAAGCTGGAGTAGCCATACTTATATCAGACCAACTAGACTTTAAATGAAAGGCTGTAACAAGAGATGAAGAAGGGCATTATATACTAATTACAGGGTCTATCCATCAGGAAGAGCTAACAACTATAAATGTCTATGCGCTGAATACCGGAGCCCCCAAATATATAAAACAATTACTCATAAACATAAGCAACCTTATTGATAAGAATGTGGTAATTGCAGGGGACTTTAACACCCCACTTACAGAAAAGGATAGATCATCTAGACACACGGTCAATAAAGGAACAAGGGCCCTGAATGCTACATTGGATCAGATGGACTTGACAGATATATTTAGAACTCTGCATCCCAAAGCAACAGAATATACTTTCTACTCGAGTGCACATGGAACATTCTCCAAGATAGATCATATACTGGGTCACAAAACAGCCCTTCATCAGTTCACAAGAATTGAAATTATACCATGCAAACTTTCAGACCGCAATGCTATGAAGCTTGAAATCAACCACAGGAAAAAGTCTGGAAAACCTCCAAAAGCATGGAGGTTAAAGATCACCCTACTAAAGAATGAGTGGGTCAACCGGGCAATTAGAGAAGAAATTTAAAAATAGATGTGGAAACAAATGAAAATGAAAATACAACCATCCAAATGCTTTGGGATTCAGCGAAGGCAGTCCTGAGAGGAAAATACATCGCAATCCAGGCCTATCTCAAGAAACAAGAAAAATCCCAAATACAGAATCTAACAGCACACCTAAAGGAAATAGAAGCAGAACAGCAAAGGCAGCCTAAACCCAGCAGAAGAGAAATAAGAACGATCATAGCACAAATAAACAATATAGAATCTAAATAAACGGTAGAGCAGATCAACGAAACCAAGAGTTGGTTTTTTTGAAAAAATAAACAAAATCGAAAAAACTCTAGCCAGGCTTCTCAAAAAGAAAAGGGAGATGACCCAAATAGATAAAATCATGAATGAAAAAATGGAATGATTACAACCAATCCCTCAGAGATACAAGCAATTATCGGGGAATACTATGAAAAATTGTATGCCAACGAACTGGACAACCTGGAAGAAATGGACAAATTCCTAAACACCCACACTCTTCCAACACTCAATCAGGAGGAAATAGAAAGCTTGAACAGACCCATCACCGGCGAAGAAATTGAATCGGTTATCAAAAATCTCCCAACAAATAAGAGTCCAGGACCAGATGGCTTCCCAGGGGAGTTCTACCAGACGTTTAAAGCAGAGATAATATCTATACTTTTCAAGCTATTCCAAGAAATAGAAAGGAAGGAAAACTTCCAGACTCATTCTATGAAGCCAGTATTACTTTGATTCCTAAACCAGACAGAGACGCAGTAAAAAAAGAGAACTACAGGCCAATATTCCTGAGGAATATAGATGCAAAAATTCTCAATAAGATACTAGCAAATAGAATTCAACAGCATATAAAAAGAATTATTCACCATGATCAACTGGGATTCATTCCTGGGATGCAGGGCTGGTTCAACATTCGCAAATCAA
Source organism: Panthera pardus (assembly GCF_024362965.1). Classification (NCBI taxonomy): domain Eukaryota; kingdom Metazoa; phylum Chordata; class Mammalia; order Carnivora; family Felidae; genus Panthera; species Panthera pardus. The sequence continues at coordinate 26,354 of NW_026526977.1, forward strand.
TCAACGTGATACATCACATCAATAAAAGAAAAGATAAGAACCATATGATCCTGTCAATCGATGCAGAAAAGGCCTTTGACAAAATCCAGCACCCTTTCTTTTCTTTTTTTTTTTTCAACGTTTATTTATTTTTGAGACAGAGACAGAGCATGAACAAGGGAGGGTCAGAGAGAGAGCAGGAGGCACGGAATCTGAAACAGGCTCCAGGCTCTGAGCTGTTAGCACAGAGCCCGACGCGGGGCTTGAACTCACGAACCGCGAGATCGTGACCTGAGCCGAAGTCGGCCGCTTAACCGACTGAGCCACCCAGGCGCCTCCCAGCACCTTTTCTTAATAAAAACCCTTGAGAAAGTCGGGATAGAAGGAACATACTTGAAGATCATAAAAGCCATTTATGAAAAGCCCACAGCTAACATCATCCTCAATGGGGAAAAACTGAGAGCTTTTTCCCTGAGATCAGGAACACGACAGGGATGCCCACTCTCACCAGTGTTGTTTAACATAGTGTTGGAAGTTCTAGCATCAGCAATCAGACAACAAAAGGAAATCAAAGGTATCAAAATTGGCAAAGATGAAGTCAAGCTTTCGCTTGTTTCAGATGACATATTATACATGGAAAATCCAATAGACTCCACCAAAAGTCTGCTAGAACTGATACATGAATTCAGCAAAGTTGCAGGATACAAAATCAATGTACAAAAATCAGTTGCATCCTTATACACTAACATTGAAGCAACAGAAAGACAAATAAAGAAACTGATCCCATTCACAATTGCACCAAGAAGCATAAAATACCTACAAATAAATCTACGCAAAGATGTAAAAGATCTGTATGCTGAAAACTATAGAAAGCTTATGAAGGTAATTGAAGAAGATATAAAGAAATGGAAAGACATTCCCTGCTCATGGATTGGAAGAATCAATATTGTCAAAATGTCAATATTACCCAAAGCTATGTACACATTCAAAGCAATCCCAATCAAAATTGCACCAGCATTCTTCTCGAAACTAGAACAGGCAATCCTAAAATTCATATGGGACCACAAAAGGCCCCGAATAGCCAAAGTCATTTTGAAGAAGAAGACCAAAGCAGGAGACATCACAATCCCAGACTTTCGCCTCTACTACAAAGCTGTAATCATCCAGACCGCATGGTGTTGGCACAAAAAGAGACACATAGACCAATGGAATAGAATAGAAACCCCAGAACTAGACCCACAAACGTATGGCCAACTAATCTTTGACAAAGCAGGAAAGAACATCCAGTGGATAAAAGACAGTCTCTTTTACAAATGGTGCTGGGAGAACTTGACAGCAACAGGCAGAAGGTTGAAAATAGGCCATTTTCTCACACCATTCACAAAAATAAACTCAAAGTGGATAAAGGACCTGAATGTGAGACAGGAAACCATCCAAACCCTAGAGGAGAAAGCAGGAAAAGACCTCTCTGACCTCAGCCGTAGCAATCTCTTACTCGACACATCCCCAAAGGCAAGGGAATTAAAAGCAAAAGTGAATCACTGGCACCTTATGAAGATAAAAAGCTTCTGCACAGCAAAGGAAACAACCAACAAAACTAAAAGGCAACCAACGGAACGGGAAAAGATCTTCGCAAATGCCATTTCGGACAAAGGGCTAGTATCCAAAATCTATAAAGAGCTCACCAAACTCCACCCCCGAAAAACAAATAACCCAGTGAAGATTTGGGCAGAAAACATGAATAGACACTTCTCTAAAGAAGACATCCAGATGGCCAACAGGCACACGAAAAGATGCTCACCGTCGCTCCTTATCAGGAAAATACAAATCCAAACCACACTCAGATATCACCTCACGCCAGTCAGAGTGGCCAAAATGAACAAATCAGGAGACGGTAGATGCTGGAGAAGATGTGGAGAAACGGAAACCCTCTTGCACTGTTGGGGGGAATGCAAATTGGTGCAGCTGCTCTGGAAAGCAGTGTGGAGGTTCCTCAGAAAATTAAAAATAGACCTACCCTATGACCCAGCAATAGCACTGCTAGGAATTTACCCAAGGGATACAGGAGTACTGATGCATAGGGGCACTTGTACCCCAATGTTTATAGCAGCACTCTCAACAATAGCCAAATTATGGAAAGAGCCGAAATGTCCATCAACTGATGAATGGATCAAGAAAGGGTGGTTTATATACACAATGGAGTACTACATGGCAATGAGAAAGAACGAAATATGTCTCTTTGTAGCAACATGGATGGGACTGGAGGGTGTGATGCTAAGTGAAATAAGCCATAAAGAGAAAGACAGATACCATATATTTTCACTCTTATGCGGATCCTGAGAAACTTAACAGAAACCCATGGGGGAGGGGAAGGAAAAAACAAAAGAGGTTAGAGTGGGAAGGAGCCAAAGCATAAGAGACTGTTAAAAACTGAGAAAAAAACTGAGGGTTGATGGGGGGTGGGAGGGAGGGTAGGGTGGGCGATGGGTATTGAGGAGGGCACCTTTTGGGATGAGCACTGGGTGTTGTAGGAAACCAATTTGACAATATTTCATATATTGAAAAAATTTAAAAAGATAATGTTAAATTAAAAAAAAATAAATGAACTTAAAAAAAAAGAGTCTGCTTCCTGATTGTCTATACTCTCTCTCTCTCTCTCTCTCTTATTTTTTCCCTTTGCTTGTTTGTTTCTTAAACCCATGTATGAGTAGAATTATATGGTATTTGTCTTTTTTTGACTGGTATATTTCACTTAGAATCATACTCTCTAGCTCCATCCAGGTCCTTGCAAAAGGAAAGATTGCATTCCTTCTTATGGCTGAATAGTATTCCATCATATGTATGTCACATCCTCTTTATCCATCCATTCATCCATTTATGGATACTTGGGCTGCTTCCATATCTTGGTTATTGTAAACAATGCTGCTATAAACACACTGGTTCATGTGTGCATTAAAAAATTTAAGGTTTATTTATTTTTGAAAGAGAGAGATAGAGTGAGAGAGCAGGTGAGGGGCAGAGAGAGAGGGAGACACAGAATCTGAAGCAGGCTCCAGGCTCTGAGCTGTCAGAACAGAGCCTGACGCGGGGCTTGAATTCACACACCATGAGATCATGACCTGGGGGGAAGTTGGGCGCTTCACTTACTGAGCTGCCCAGGAGCGCCAATGTGCATGCATCCTCTTGAATTTGTGTTCTTTTATTCCTTGGATAAATACCCAGTTGTGCTATGCTGGATCATGAGGTAATTGTATTTTTAACTTTTAGAGGAAACTCCACATAGTTTTACACGGTGGCCTCACCACTTTGCATTTCCAAGAACAGTTTCCTTTTCTCCACATCCTTGCCAACACTTATTGCTTCTTGTATTTTTGATTTTTGCCATTCTGACAGGTGTGAGGTAGTTTCTCATTGTGGTTTTGTTTTGCATTTCCTTGATGGTAAGTGATGATAAGCATTTTTCCTGTGTCTCTTACCATCTGTATGTCTTCTTTGGAGAAATGTCTGTTCATGTTTTCTTTCCAGTTTTTAATTTGATTAATTGTTGCTTGGGCCTTATGATATATCAGATATTAGCTCTTTATTAGATAGGTCATTTGCAAATATCTTCTCCCATTCCATAAGTTGCTTTTTACTCTTCACTTTTTACTTCACTGTGCAGAAGCTTTTTACTCGATAGAGTCCCAAGATTTATTTTTGCTTTAGTTTCTCTGGCCTCAGGGGACATATATTGAAAGAAGTTTTCATGGCTGATGTCAAAGAAGTTACTACCTGTGCTGTGTTCTAGGATTTTTATGGCTTTGGGTCTCACATTTAGGTCCTTAATCTATGTTTTGTTTCTTTAAGTGTATGGTGTAAGGAAGTGGTTTACATTCATTCTTTTGCATGATACTGTGCACTTTTCCCAACACCCTTCTTCGAAGAGACTGTCTTTTCCCAATGGATATTCTTTCCTGCTTAGTTGAAGATTAATTGAATTTGTATGTGTGGATCTCTGTGCTTTCTATTCTGTTTTATTTTTAAAATTTATTCAATTAAATTGAAGTTAACGTACAGTGTTGTATTGGTTTCAGGAGTAGAACCCAGTGATTCATCACTTATATGTAACACCCAGTGCTCATCCTTACAAGTGCCTTCCTTAGTGACCATCACCCATTTAGCCCATCCGCCCACCCAACACCCCTGCAGCAGTCCTCAGTTTATTCTCTGTACTTAAGAGTCTCTTATGGTTTGCCTCCCTCTGTGTTTTTGTCTTATATTTTCCTTCCCTTCCCCTATGTTCACCTCTTGTGCTTCTCAAATTCCACGTATGAGTGATAGCCTATAATATTTTCTTTCTCTGACTGACTTATTTCGCTTAACACAGTATACTCTAATTCCATCCGTGGTGTTGCAAGGGGCACAATTTCATTATTCTCGATCGCCCAGTAGTATTCCATTGTGTATGTATACACTACATCTTCTTTACCCATTCACCAGTCAATGGACATTCAAGCTTTTTCTATACTTTGGCTATTGTTGATAGTGCTTCTATAAACATTGGGGTGCATGTTCCCCTTCGAATCACCACTCCTATATCCTTTGGATAAATACCTAGTAGTGCAATTGCTGGGTAGTAGGGTAGTTCTATTTTTTATTTTATGAGGAACCTCCATACTGTTCTACAGAATGGCTGCACCAGTTTGCATTCCCACCAACAGTGCAAGAGAGTTCCTCTTTCTCCACATCCATGCCAACATCTGTTGTCGCCTGAGTTGCTAATGTTAGCCATTCTGACAGGTGTGAAATGCTATCTCCTTTCGTTTTGATTTGCATTTTCCTGATGATGAGTGATGTTGTGCATTTTTTCATGTGTCGGTTGGCCATCTGGATGTCTTCTCTGGAGACGTGTCTATTCATGTATTTTGCCCATTTCTTCACTATATTATTTGGTTTTGGGGTGTTGAGCTTCATAAGTTCTTTATGGATTTTGGATTTTTCAATGCACTTTTAAATTTCCTTTTTCCTTTTTTTCTCCTGACTGACATATTCATTGTTTAGTAACATGTTATTCCATATATTTGTGGTCTTTCCAGATTTTTTTCTTGGGCTGACTTCTAGTTTCATAGTGCTGTTGGCAGAAAAGGTGCATGGAATGACTTCAGTGTTTTGGGATTATTTTGTGACCTAACATGTGACGTGTTCTGAGAATGTCCCATGTGCACTTATAGAGAATGTGTTTAGGATGGAACAATCTGAATATACCTGTTAAGTCCACCTGGACCAGTGTGTCATTCGAAGCCATGTTTCCTTGTTTGTTTTCAGTTTAGATGACATGTAACTGGGGTGTTAAAGTCTCCTATTAGTATTGTATTATTATCCATTAGTTTCTTTGTCGGTTATCAGTATGTGATCTCTCTTGGAGAATGTTCCATGTGCACTCGAGTAGAAAGTATATTCCGTTCCTTTGGGATGAAGAGCTCTAAATATATCTGTCAAGTCCATCTGATCCAATGTAGCATTCAGGGCCCTTGTCTCCTTATTGACCCTGTGTCTAGATGATCTATCCATTGTTGTAAGTGGAGTGTTAAAGTCCCCTGCAATTACCACATTCTTATCAATAAGGTTGTTTATGATTGTGATCAATTGCTTTATATATTTGGGGGCTCCGGTATTCGGCGCATAGACATTTATAATTGTTAGCTCTTCCTGATGGATAGAGCCTGCAGTTATTATATAATGCCCTTCTTCATCTGTTACAGCCTTTAATTTTAAGTCAAGTTTGATATAGATATGGCTACTCCAGCTTTCTTTTGGCTTCCAGTAGCATGATAGTTCTCCATCCCCTCACTTTCAATCTGAGGGTGTTCTCAGGTCTAAAACAAGTCTCTTGTAGACAGCAGATAGATGGGTCATGGTTTTTTTATCTTATCCATTCTGATACCCTATGTCTTTTGGTTGGAGTGTTTCGTCTGTTTACATTCAGTGTTATTATAGAAAGATATGGGTTTAGAGTCATTGTGATGTCTGTAGGTTTCATGTTTGTAGTGATATCTCTGGTACTTTGTGGTCCTTGCAACGTTTCACTTACAGAATCCCCCTTAGGATTCCTTGTAGGGTTGGTTTTAGTGGTGATGAATTCCTTCAGTTTTTGTTTGTTTGGAAAGACCTTTATCTCTCCTTCCATCTGAATGATGGCTTGCTGCATAAAGGATTCTTGGATGCATATGTTTGCTGTTCATCACATTGAAGATTTCCTGCCATTCTTTTCTGGCGTGCCAAGTTTCAGTAGATAGATCTGTCACTAGACTTATCAGTCTCCCTTTATAGGTTAGAGCGTGTTTATCCGTAGCTGCTTTCAGAATTTTCTCTTTATCCTTGTATTTCTCCAGTTTCACTATGACTTGTGATGCAGAAGATCGATTCAAGTTACGTCTGAAGGGAGTTCTCTGTGCCTGTTGGATTTCAATGCCTTTTTCCTTCCCCAGATCAAGGAAGTTCTCAGCTATGATTTGTTCAAGTACATCTTCAGCCCCTTTCTCTCTCTCTCCCTCCTCTGGAATCCCTATTATACGGATATTGTTGCGTTTCATAGCATCACTTAGTTCTCTACTTCTCCACTCATACTCCTGGATTTTTTTATCTCTCTTTTGCTCAGCTTCCTCTTTTTCCATAATTTTATCTTCTAATTCACCTATTCTCTCCTCTGCCTCTTCAATCCAAGCTGTGGTCACCTCCATTTTATTTTGCACCTCATTTATGGCATTTTTCAGCTCCTCCTGAGTATTTCTTAGTCCCTTGATCTCTGTAACAATAGATTCTCTGCTCTCCTGTGTACTTTTTTCAAGCCCAGCAGTTAATTTTATGACTAATATTTTAAATTCATGTTCTGTTATATTGCTTAAGTCTTTTTTGGTCAATTCGTTAGCTGTTGCTACTTTCCGGAGTTTCTTTTGAGGATAATTCTTCCGTTTAGTCATTTTGGATAGTCCCTGGAGTGGTGCGGAACTGCAGCACTGTGCTGTCTGGAGTAACTTGTGTTGGTGGGCGAGGCTGCAGTCAGACCTGATATCTGCCCCCAGCCCACCACTGGGGCCACAGTCAGACTGGTGTGTCCCTTTCTTCCCCTCTCCCAGGGGCGGGACTCACTGTGGAGTGATGTGGCCTCTGTCTGGGCTACTTGCACACTGCCAGTCTCGTGATGCTGCTTCTATGGGATCTGGCGTATTAGCCGGGGTGGATCCACAAAGTTCACAGCGGCAGGAGAGGCAGGCTTAGCTCGCTTTGCTGTCAGTGGTCCCCTGCAGTAGGGGCCCTGCAGCACCGGGAGGGAGGCGGGCAGACCCATCTGAGGGATGAATCCATAAGAGCAGAGCATTGGGTGTTTGCCCGGGGCAAGAAGTTCCATGAGGGCAACTGGTTCCCTTTGGAATTTTGGCTGGGGGATGTGCGAGGGAGATGGCGCTGGCCAGTACTTTTGTTCCCCGCCGAGCTGAGCTCTGTTTTCTGGGTGGATAGTCCCATTGTCTAGAAGTGTGAATTGCATCCAAGTTAGAAAAGCAGCAATGGATTAGGAATGACAAGTTGGTACCAAGATCTGCATTCAAATGGCCACGTGTCAAATTGATAAAGCTGATAGCTGTCTTCCATCCTCTTGTCCCACAAAGGAGGCAGTATACTCCCCTACCGCCAGGCTTAGCCTAATCACAACATTCTCCCTGGGCCCTTCCACACAGCCAAGTTTTGAAAATTGGCACACAATTCTGAAAACAAATTGAGAAGGGACCAATGCAATACCTATCTCAACACCTCAAGGACACCATCAGACTCATGTGCTGAAAGGAGATAGTACTCTAAGACACTGGCTCTGAATACATTCCATGCAAATCCATTTTTTCCAAGAAAGGGCTAAGTTGTAGAAGTGGAGACACAGACAGCATGAGTTCTTCAACACACATGGGATTTGGAGAATGTTGAGAATGAAAAACTCAGCACAGTCTCCTGTCAACCTGGTTGTTTCCAGAATATGAAATGTCTATGGGCTTAGGCAATGAGAGCCCTCTGAAGGAATATACCTGGGAGCCCAGGCAGAAGGAATCCTGCATAATTCCTTTAGAAGCCAGAGACTTCTGTTTTTATCCCTCCCAGTTTTTCCATCAGTTTATGGAGGCAACGGTGAGCTGCAGCTATTGGGTTCTGCCAGATCTTGCTCAGGAGTCCAGAATAAGGACTTTGTTCTGTATTCCTGGAAAGGGGCCTTCTTGTGTTGACCACCTTCTGGACAATAATGCCCATGTGCAAATTACTTCTCAGAATGAAGGGCACTCATTCATCCAGGTCAGAGAGGCAAGCTGGCTCTCCTTCATGTTCCATAGAACAGCAGGCTAACCAGCAAGCCCTCAAGGATGAAAGGATAGCTATCCTTTGGTATGGCAGATATTGGTTGCTCTCACTCATTACAGGACAAGAGTGGGAATTTGCGGCCACCTAGTGGGTTATGACTCCATGGCTCCAAGGGGGGGGGGGGGGGAAGGGCAGAATTTTTGTCAGAAAAACAGCAAGGGGAAGGGAATGTGTGCAAGGAAGGCCAAAACTCGATTTTCCAATGGCAATTGGGATCAATCTGGAAAGGAGATAACTTAAATTCATTTGCCCTTGGACCAGAAGGAGACCAGTTCCCTCGCAAATGTCTACTTCAGCTTACACATAAACAAGCCTCCTGAGCACCTTCGAATGCCTTGGGCCCCAGGATGGCCACATACTTCTGAAACTCAAGTAAGCAATAAGGAGCCCTGTGTAAAATTCTCTCCCTCAGTCACAAGGACTAGATCAGACTCCCAGCTGGAAGGCAGAGTGTGTGAACTGAGTCCAAGTAAGAAAAACATCCATCGGTGAGGGATGACAACAAAGTGAGTCAAGGTTCTGCAATCAAATGGGCACGGGTCAAATCGAGGATGGCTATATCTATCCTACTGTCCTCTTGTCCCATCAGGAAGTGGGATCCTATAAACTTTGGCGTAGCCTACCCAAGGGCATTCTCTGTGGGCACCTTGACACACCCTAGGTTTGGAGGTTGCCACATAATTGTGAAAGCCAATTGAAAAGGGCCCAATGCAATACATATCTCACCATCACAAGGAAACCACCAGACTTCCAAGCTGAAAGTCTGAAAGTTAAATTTCACATATGCATGAAAGTGTATACTTGTCTTTCTCAGATGGACTCGTTTTGCTTAGCATAATACATTCTAGTTAAAGCTAAATAGCTACAAATGGCTAGACTCCATGCATTTTGATGTCTAAGTGATATTCTTATCAAGATAAAAAGCTTTTGCACAGTGAAGGAAACAATCAAAAGAACTAAACCTGCCTATGGAATGGGAGAAGATATTTGAAAATGGCATATGATAAAGTGTTAGTATCCAAAATCTAGAAACAACATATCAAACTCAACACCCAAAAAACCAAACAGCCCACTTATGAACTGGGAAAAGACATGAATAGACACTTTTCCAAAGAAGACTTCTACACAGCCAACAGACACGTGGAAAGATGGTCAACATCACTCATCATTAGGGAATGCAAAGCAAAACCATGATGCCATACCACCTCACACCTGTTAGAATGGGTAACATTAACAACACATGAAACACCAGTTGTTGGTGAGGTTATGGAGAAAGGGGAGCACTCTTGCACTTCTGGCTGAAATGCAAACTAGTGCAGTGCCTATGTTATGATTTTTTTAAGGAAAATGTGAGAGAGCACTCCTTCTATGCTTACTAGTTCTCATTTCTGTGTACTATTTACGGCACTGTCATCACGTGAAGTTTATGCCCTGTGATGAGTAAGCAAATTGGAAAACAACATAAATGGATATTTAAGGATACGGACCAGGGTTTCCCTGTTAAAATGAAACAAACAAACAAACAAACCAACAAACCAACAGCTAACCAAACCAAATATCCAAATTCACATTGTGATTCCACTCTGTGAAAATAATGGTCATATGTAGAAAAATAGTACAGGCTGCGATTGTCTTTGAATACCAGGATTTTTATTTCCTTCACTACCCTGATTTTGTCTTTCCCAATAACACAGAAAGCTGGTGCCAAATGTAACCTGGTTTGGTTAAGCTGGTCCCTAATCAAAGAAAGGAAAGATGACACAATGCAGGTTTCCAAAGAGAATGATTTGATTTCCACAGGATTACAGAAGCCCTTAAAAAAATAAAGAGGCCTAGAAGATTTCTGCCAAAGTGCTATAAATTGGTGAGACAAATTGCCAGACATATACCTGGTCCACTCCAGTTTATTTCTTTGGTCTATGAATGAACACACAAGGGAAATTATAACACACCTTTTGTTCAATATAAAAATACACTTCCAAAAGCTCTAATGAATTACTTTTACAAAACCTATGTACCAAATTTTCCTTTTGGAAGAAGTTTCCTTTGAATTTCAGGTCTCTTAAATGCTCCTTTGCTGTTACCCACCATCCCTGCTAACCACATGGACCCCCATTTTCACTTCTGTATTCCTCATTAGAAGTGATCTCCACGTGGGCATAGATCATGTTTTGCCATGGTCACTAATAAAGATATAGTGCTGGGCACAGAGAAAGGATGGGTGGTGGTTCAAGGAATTCATACAGACGAACCTGTATTTGAGGTGGATCAAGAATGTCACAAGTACAGGCCCAGGATGGCATGCACAGAGTATTTCCCACTGATATTCCATTGTTAAGCCTCCTTTATCTTTAAAAGATTTTAATCCTAATTTTTCTTCAATGCCTGAAAAACTACTGCTAAGTATTTCTGAATGCAAGGTAGCAGGAGGAGGCTACATGAGGAGCAATCTCTGTGCTCTGTGCCTTGGAGGACCTTGTAGCTTCCTTTAAGGTAGCTATTAACCCACTGCAGGCATGGCAAGAGTGCCTTAAGTCAGTTGTATGTAATTCACCTAGTAAACAATTGGATAGGTCCTCACTTAATTTTTCCTTTTTTTACACTGTATCTTATTTTTTGTTTCTTTAATTCCAGTTCGTTAATATGCAGAGTTATATTACTTGCAGGTATACAATTCCATGTATCACCCTGTGCTCTTTATGACACGTACATCTCTCAATTCTCATCACCTATTTAACCAACCATGCTCCCATCCACCTCCCATCGGATACTATCTCATTGTACTCTCTTAAGAGTCTGTTTCCTGAGAGGGAAAGAAGATGGCGGTGTAGGAGGACGCTGGGCTCACCGCACGTCCTGCTGATCACTTCGATTCCACCTACACCTGCCTAAATAACCCAGAAAACCACCAGAAGACTAGCAGAATGGAGTCTCTGGAGCCAGGCGCAGACTAGAGGCCCCCTGAAGAGGGTAGGAAGGGCTGCGAGGCGGTGCGCGCTCCACGGACTGGTGGGAGGGAGCCGGGGCGGAGGGGCAGCCTGCCGGCCAAGCAGAGCCCCCGAGTCTGGCTGGCAAAAGCGGAGGGGCCGGACGAAGTGTGTTCCGACAGCAAGCATGACTTAGCATCTGGGAGGTCATAAGTTAACAGCTCTGCTCAGAAATTGGGAAGGCTGGAGGACAAAGGGAGGGAGAGTTGCTGAGCCCCGCGACAACAGAGCTCAGTTTGACGGGGAACAAAGGCGCTCGCCAGCGCCATCTCCCCCGCCCATCCCCCAGCCAAAATCCCAAAGGGAACCATTTCCTGCCAGGGAACTTGCTCCCTCAGCGCAAACACCCAACGCTGTGCTTCTGCAGAGCCAAACCTCCAGCAGCAGATCTGACTCCCTCCCGCTGCCACAGGGCCCCTCCTGAAGTGGATCACCTAAGGAGAAGCAAGCTAAGCCTGCCCCTCTTGCCCCCGTGCACCTTGCCTACCCACCCCAGCTCATACGCCAGATCCCCAGCACCACAAGCCTGGCAGTGTGCAAGTACCCCAGACGGGCCACGCCACCCCACAGTGAATCCTGCACCTAGGAGAGGGGAAGAGAAGGCACACACCAGTCTGACTGGGGCCCCAGTGGTGGGCTGGGGGCAGACATCAGGTCTGACTGCGGCCCCGCCCACCAACTCCAGTTATACACCACAGCACAGGGGAAGTGCCCTGCAGGTCCGCACCACTCCAGGGACTATCCAAAATGACCAAACGGAAGAATGCCCCTCAGAAGAATCTCCAGGAAATAACAGCTAATGAACTGATCAAAAAGGATTTAAATAATATAACGGACAGTGAATTTAGAATAATAGTCATAAAATTAATCGCTGGGCTTGAAAACAGTATAGAGGACAGCAGAGAATCTCTTGCTACAGAGATCAAGGGACTAAAGAACAGTCAGGAGGAGCTGAAAAACACTTTAAACGAAATGCAAACCAAAATGGAAACCACGACGGCTCGGCTTGAAGAGGCAGAGGAGAGAATAGGTGAACTAGAAGATAAAGTTATGGAAAAAGAGGAAGCTGAGAAAAAGAGAGATAAAAAAATGCAGGAGTATGAGGTATGAGGGGAAAATTAGAGAACTAAGTGAGACACTAAAAAGAAATAATATACGCATAATTGGTATCCCAGAGGAGGAAGAGAGAGGGAAAGGTGCTGAAGGGGTACTTGAAGAAATTATAGCTGAGAACTTCCCTGAACTGGGGAAGGAAAAAGGCATTGAAATCCAAGAAGCACACAGAACTCCCTTCAGACGTAACTTGAATCGATCTTCTGCACGACATATCATAGTGAAACTGGCAAAATACAAGGATAAAGAGAAAATTCTGAAAGCAGCAAGGGATAAACGTGCCCTCACATATAAAGGGAGACCTATAAGACTCGTGACTGATCTCTCTTTTGAAACTTGGCAGGCCAGAAAGAATTGGCACGAGATCTTCAGTGTGCTGAACAGAAAAAATATGCAGCCGAAAATCCTTTATCCAGCAAGTCTGTCATTTAGACTAGAAGGAGAGATCAAGGTCTTCCCAAACAAAAACTGAAGGAATTTGTCACCACTAAACCAGCCCTACAAGAGATCCTAAGGGGGATCCTGTGAGACAAAGTACCAGAGACATCACTACAAGCATAAAACATACAGACATCACAGTGACTCTAAACCCCTATCTTTCTATAATAACACTGAATGTAAATGGATTACATGCGCCAACCAAAAGACATAGGGTATCAGAATGGATAAAAAACAAGACCCATCTATTTGCTGTCTACAAGAGACTCATTTTAGATGCGAGGACACCTTTAGATTGAGAGTGAGGCGATGGAGAACTATCTATCATGCTACTGGAAGCCAAAAGAAAGCTGGAGTAGCCATACTTATATCAGACCAACTAGACTTTAAATGAAAGGCTGTAACAAGAGATGAAGAAGGGCATTATATACTAATTACAGGGTCTATCCATCAGGAAGAGCTAACAACTATAAATGTCTATGCGCTGAATACCGGAGCCCCCAAATATATAAAACAATTACTCATAAACATAAGCAACCTTATTGATAAGAATGTGGTAATTGCAGGGGACTTTAACACCCCACTTACAGAAAAGGATAGATCATCTAGACACACGGTCAATAAAGGAACAAGGGCCCTGAATGCTACATTGGATCAGATGGACTTGACAGATATATTTAGAACTCTGCATCCCAAAGCAACAGAATATACTTTCTACTCGAGTGCACATGGAACATTCTCCAAGATAGATCATATACTGGGTCACAAAACAGCCCTTCATCAGTTCACAAGAATTGAAATTATACCATGCAAACTTTCAGACCGCAATGCTATGAAGCTTGAAATCAACCACAGGAAAAAGTCTGGAAAACCTCCAAAAGCATGGAGGTTAAAGATCACCCTACTAAAGAATGAGTGGGTCAACCGGGCAATTAGAGAAGAAATTTAAAAATAGATGTGGAAACAAATGAAAATGAAAATACAACCATCCAAATGCTTTGGGATTCAGCGAAGGCAGTCCTGAGAGGAAAATACATCGCAATCCAGGCCTATCTCAAGAAACAAGAAAAATCCCAAATACAGAATCTAACAGCACACCTAAAGGAAATAGAAGCAGAACAGCAAAGGCAGCCTAAACCCAGCAGAAGAGAAATAAGAACGATCATAGCACAAATAAACAATATAGAATCTAAATAAACGGTAGAGCAGATCAACGAAACCAAGAGTTGGTTTTTTTGAAAAAATAAACAAAATCGAAAAAACTCTAGCCAGGCTTCTCAAAAAGAAAAGGGAGATGACCCAAATAGATAAAATCATGAATGAAAATGGAATGATTACAACCAATCCCTCAGAGATACAAGCAATTATCGGGGAATACTATGAAAAATTGTATGCCAACGAACTGGACAACCTGGAAGAAATGGACAAATTCCTAAACACCCACACTCTTCCAACACTCAATCAGGAGGAAATAGAAAGCTTGAACAGACCCATCACCGGCGAAGAAATTGAATCGGTTATCAAAAATCTCCCAACAAATAAGAGTCCAGGACCAGATGGCTTCCCAGGGGAGTTCTACCAGACGTTTAAAGCAGAGATAATATCTATACTTTTCAAGCTATTCCAAGAAATAGAAAGGGAAGGAAAACTTCCAGACTCATTCTATGAAGCCAGTATTACTTTGATTCCTAAACCAGACAGAGACGCAGTAAAAAAAGAGAACTACAGGCCAATATTCCTGAGGAATATAGATGCAAAAATTCTCAATAAGATACTAGCAAATAGAATTCAACAGCATATAAAAAGAATTATTCACCATGATCAACTGGGATTCATTCCTGGGATGCAGGGCTGGTTCAACATTCGCAAATCAATCAACGTGATACATCACATCAATAAAAGAAAAGATAAGAACCATATGATCCTGTCAATCGATGCAGAAAAGGCCTTTGACAAAATCCAGCACCCTTTCTTTTCTTTTTTTTTTTTTCAACGTTTATTTATTTTTGAGACAGAGACAGAGCATGAACAAGGGAGGGTCAGAGAGAGAGCAGGAGGCACGGAATCTGAAACAGGCTCCAGGCTCTGAGCTGTTAGCACAGAGCCCGACGCGGGGCTTGAACTCACGAACCGCGAGATCGTGACCTGAGCCGAAGTCGGCCGCTTAACCAACTGAGCCACCCAGGCGCCTCCCAGCACCTTTTCTTAATAAAAACCCTTGAGAAAGTCGGGATAGAAGGAACATACTTGAAGATCATAAAAGCCATTTGTGAAAAGCCCACAGCTAACATCATCCTCAATGGGGAAAAACTGAGAGCTTTTTCCCTGAGATCAGGAACACGACAGGGATGCCCACTCTCACCAGTGTTGTTTAACATAGTGTTGGAAGTTCTAGCATCAGCAATCAGACAACAAAAGGAAATCAAAGGTATCAAAATTGGCAAAGATGAAGTCAAGCTTTCGCTTGTTTCAGATGACATATTATACATGGAAAATCCAATAGACTCCACCAAAAGTCTGCTAGAACTGATACATGAATTCAGCAAAGTTGCAGGATACAAAATCAATGTACAAAAATCAGTTGCATCCTTATACACTAACATTGAAGCAACAGAAAGACAAATAAAGAAACTGATCCCATTCACAATTGCACCAAGAAGCATAAAATACCTACAAATAAATCTACGCAAAGATGTAAAAGATCTGTATGCTGAAAACTATAGAAAGCTTATGAAGGTAATTGAAGAAGATATAAAGAAATGGAAAGACATTCCCTGCTCATGGATTGGAAGAATCAATATTGTCAAAATGTCAATATTACCCAAAGCTATGTACACATTCAAAGCAATCCCAATCAAAATTGCACCAGCATTCTTCTCGAAACTAGAACAGGCAATCCTAAAATTCATATGGGACCACAAAAGGCCCCGAATAGCCAAAGTCATTTTGAAGAAGAAGACCAAAGCAGGAGACATCACAATCCCAGACTTTCGCCTCTACTACAAAGCTGTAATCATCCAGACCGCATGGTGTTGGCACAAAAAGAGACACATAGACCAATGGAATAGAATAGAAACCCCAGAACTAGACCCACAAACGTATGGCCAACTAATCTTTGACAAAGCAGGAAAGAACATCCAGTGGATAAAAGACAGTCTCTTTTACAAATGGTGCTGGGAGAACTTGACAGCAACAGGCAGAAGGTTGAAAATAGGCCATTTTCTCACACCATTCACAAAAATAAACTCAAAGTGGATAAAGGACCTGAATGTGAGACAGGAAACCATCCAAACCCTAGAGGAGAAAGCAGGAAAAGACCTCTCTGACCTCAGCCGTAGCAATCTCTTACTCGACACATCCCCAAAGGCAAGGGAATTAAAAGCAAAAGTGAATCACTGGCACCTTATGAAGATAAAAAGCTTCTGCACAGCAAAGGAAACAACCAACAAAACTAAAAGGCAACCAACGGAACGGGAAAAGATCTTCGCAAATGCCATTTCGGACAAAGGGCTAGTATCCAAAATCTATAAAGAGCTCACCAAACTCCACCCCCGAAAAACAAATAACCCAGTGAAGATTTGGGCAGAAAACATGAATAGACACTTCTCTAAAGAAGACATCCAGATGGCCAACAGGCACACGAAAAGATGCTCACCGTCGCTCCTTATCAGGAAAATACAAATCCAAACCACACTCAGATATCACCTCACGCCAGTCAGAGTGGCCAAAATGAACAAATCAGGAGACGGTAGATGCTGGAGAAGATGTGGAGAAACGGAAACCCTCTTGCACTGTTGGGGGGAATGCAAATTGGTGCAGCTGCTCTGGAAAGCAGTGTGGAGGTTCCTCAGAAAATTAAAAATAGACCTACCCTATGACCCAGCAATAGCACTGCTAGGAATTTACCCAAGGGATACAGGAGTACTGATGCATAGGGGCACTTGTACCCCAATGTTTATAGCAGCACTCTCAACAATAGCCAAATTATGGAAAGAGCCGAAATGTCCATCAACTGATGAATGGATCAAGAAAGGGTGGTTTATATACACAATGGAGTACTACATGGCAATGAGAAAGAACGAAATATGTCTCTTTGTAGCAACATGGATGGGACTGGAGGGTGTGATGCTAAGTGAAATAAGCCATAAAGAGAAAGACAGATACCATATATTTTCACTCTTATGCGGATCCTGAGAAACTTAACAGAAACCCATGGGGGAGGGGAAGGAAAAAACAAAAGAGGTTAGAGTGGGAAGGAGCCAAAGCATAAGAGACTGTTAAAAACTGAGAAAAAAACTGAGGGTTGATGGGGGGTGGGAGGGAGGGTAGGGTGGGCGATGGGTATTGAGGAGGGCACCTTTTGGGATGAGCACTGGGTGTTGTAGGAAACCAATTTGACAATATTTCATATATTGAAAAAATTTAAAAAGATAATGTTAAATTAAAAAAAAATAAATGAACTTAAAAAAAAAGAGTCTGCTTCCTGATTGTCTATACTCTCTCTCTCTCTCTCTCTTATTTTTTCCCTTTGCTTGTTTGTTTCTTAAACCCATGTATGAGTAGAATTATATGGTATTTGTCTTTTTTTGACTGGTATATTTCACTTAGAATCATACTCTCTAGCTCCATCCAGGTCCTTGCAAAAGGAAAGATTGCATTCCTTCTTATGGCTGAATAGTATTCCATCATATGTATGTCACATCCTCTTTATCCATCCATTCATCCATTTATGGATACTTGGGCTGCTTCCATATCTTGGTTATTGTAAACAATGCTGCTATAAACACACTGGTTCATGTGTGCATTAAAAAATTTAAGGTTTATTTATTTTTGAAAGAGAGAGATAGAGTGAGAGAGCAGGTGAGGGGCAGAGAGAGAGGGAGACACAGAATCTGAAGCAGGCTCCAGGCTCTGAGCTGTCAGAACAGAGCCTGACGCGGGGCTTGAATTCACACACCATGAGATCATGACCTGGGGGGAAGTTGGGCGCTTCACTTACTGAGCTGCCCAGGAGCGCCAATGTGCATGCATCCTCTTGAATTTGTGTTCTTTTATTCCTTGGATAAATACCCAGTTGTGCTATGCTGGATCATGAGGTAATTGTATTTTTAACTTTTAGAGGAAACTCCACATAGTTTTACACGGTGGCCTCACCACTTTGCATTTCCAAGAACAGTTTCCTTTTCTCCACATCCTTGCCAACACTTATTGCTTCTTGTATTTTTGATTTTTGCCATTCTGACAGGTGTGAGGTAGTTTCTCATTGTGGTTTTGTTTTGCATTTCCTTGATGGTAAGTGATGATAAGCATTTTTCCTGTGTCTCTTACCATCTGTATGTCTTCTTTGGAGAAATGTCTGTTCATGTTTTCTTTCCAGTTTTTAATTTGATTAATTGTTGCTTGGGCCTTATGATATATCAGATATTAGCTCTTTATTAGATAGGTCATTTGCAAATATCTTCTCCCATTCCATAAGTTGCTTTTTACTGTTCACTTTTTACTTCACTGTGCAGAAGCTTTTTACTCGATAGAGTCCCAAGATTTATTTTTGCTTTAGTTTCTCTGGCCTCAGGGGACATATATTGAAAGAAGTTTTCATGGCTGATGTCAAAGAAGTTACTACCTGTGCTGTGTTCTAGGATTTTTATGGCTTTGGGTCTCACATTTAGGTCCTTAATCTATGTTTTGTTTCTTTAAGTGTATGGTGTAAGGAAGTGGTTTACATTCATTCTTTTGCATGATACTGTGCACTTTTCCCAACACCCTTCTTCGAAGAGACTGTCTTTTCCCAATGGATATTCTTTCCTGCTTAGTTGAAGATTAATTGAATTTGTATGTGTGGATCTCTGTGCTTTCTATTCTGTTTTATTTTTAAAATTTATTCAATTAAATTGAAGTTAACGTACAGTGTTGTATTGGTTTCAGGAGTAGAACCCAGTGATTCATCACTTATATGTAACACCCAGTGCTCATCCTTACAAGTGCCTTCCTTAGTGACCATCACCCATTTAGCCCATCCGCCCACCCAACACCCCTGCAGCAGTCCTCAGTTTATTCTCTGTACTTAAGAGTCTCTTATGGTTTGCCTCCCTCTGTGTTTTTGTCTTATATTTTCCTTCCCTTCCCCTATGTTCACCTCTTGTGCTTCTCAAATTCCACGTATGAGTGATAGCCTATAATATTTTCTTTCTCTGACTGACTTATTTCGCTTAACACAGTATACTCTAATTCCATCCGTGGTGTTGCAAGGGGCACAATTTCATTATTCTTGATCGCCCAGTAGTATTCCATTGTGTATGTATACACTACATCTTCTTTACCCATTCACCAGTCAATGGACATTCAAGCTTTTTCTATACTTTGGCTATTGTTGATAGTGCTTCTATAAACATTGGGGTGCATGTTCCCCTTCGAATCACCACTCCTATATCCTTTGGATAAATACCTAGTAGTGCAATTGCTGGGTAGTAGGGTAGTTCTATTTTTTATTTTATGAGGAACCTCCATACTGTTCTACAGAATGGCTGCACCAGTTTGCATTCCCACCAACAGTGCAAGAGAGTTCCTCTTTCTCCACATCCATGCCAACATCTGTTGTCGCCTGAGTTGCTAATGTTAGCCATTCTGACAGGTGTGAAATGCTATCTCCTTTCGTTTTGATTTGCATTTTCCTGATGATGAGTGATGCTGTGCATTTTTTCATGTGTCGGTTGGCCATCTGGATGTCTTCTCTGGAGACGTGTCTATTCATGTATTTTGCCCATTTCTTCACTATATTATTTGGTTTTGGGGTGTTGAGCTTCATAAGTTCTTTATGGATTTTGGATTTTTCAATGCACTTTTAAATTTCCTTTTTCCTTTTTTTCTCCTGACTGACATATTCATTGTTTAGTAACATGTTATTCCATATATTTGTGGTCTTTCCAGATTTTTTTCTTGGGCTGACTTCTAGTTTCATAGTGCTGTTGGCAGAAAAGGTGCATGGAATGACTTCAGTGTTTTGGGATTATTTTGTGACCTAACATGTGACGTGTTCTGAGAATGTCCCATGTGCACTTATAGAGAATGTGTTTAGGATGGAACAATCTGAATATACCTGTTAAGTCCACCTGGACCAGTGTGTCATTCGAAGCCATGTTTCCTTGTTTGTTTTCAGTTTAGATGACATGTAACTGGGGTGTTAAAGTCTCCTATTAGTATTGTATTATTATCCATTAGTTTCTTTGTCGGTTATCAGTATGTGATCTCTCTTGGAGAATGTTCCATGTGCACTCGAGTAGAAAGTATATTCCGTTCCTTTGGGATGAAGAGCTCTAAATATATCTGTCAAGTCCATCTGATCCAATGTAGCATTCAGGGCCCTTGTCTCCTTATTGACCCTGTGTCTAGATGATCTATCCATTGTTGTAAGTGGAGTGTTAAAGTCCCCTGCAATTACCACATTCTTATCAATAAGGTTGTTTATGATTGTGATCAATTGCTTTATATATTTGGGGGCTCCGGTATTCGGCGCATAGACATTTATAATTGTTAGCTCTTCCTGATGGATAGAGCCTGCAGTTATTATATAATGCCCTTCTTCATCTGTTACAGCCTTTAATTTTAAGTCAAGTTTGATATAGATATGGCTACTCCAGCTTTCTTTTGGCTTCCAGTAGCATGATAGTTCTCCATCCCCTCACTTTCAATCTGAGGGTGTTCTCAGGTCTAAAACAAGTCTCTTGTAGACAGCAGATAGATGGGTCATGGTTTTTTTATCTTATCCATTCTGATACCCTATGTCTTTTGGTTGGAGTGTTTCGTCTGTTTACATTCAGTGTTATTATAGAAAGATATGGGTTTAGAGTCATTGTGATGTCTGTAGGTTTCATGTTTGTAGTGATATCTCTGGTACTTTGTGGTCCTTGCAACGTTTCACTTACAGAATCCCCCTTAGGATTCCTTGTAGGGTTGGTTTTAGTGGTGATGAATTCCTTCAGTTTTTGTTTGTTTGGAAAGACCTTTATCTCTCCTTCCATCTGAATGATGGCTTGCTGCATAAAGGATTCTTGGATGCATATGTTTGCTGTTCATCACATTGAAGATTTCCTGCCATTCTTTTCTGGCGTGCCAAGTTTCAGTAGATAGATCTGTCACTAGACTTATCAGTCTCCCTTTATAGGTTAGAGCGTGTTTATCCGTAGCTGCTTTCAGAATTTTCTCTTTATCCTTGTATTTCTCCAGTTTCACTATGACTTGTGATGCAGAAGATCGATTCAAGTTACGTCTGAAGGGAGTTCTCTGTGCCTGTTGGATTTCAATGCCTTTTTCCTTCCCCAGATCAAGGAAGTTCTCAGCTATGATTTGTTCAAGTACATCTTCAGCCCCTTTCTCTCTCTCTCCCTCCTCTGGAATCCCTATTATACGGATATTGTTGCGTTTCATAGCATCACTTAGTTCTCTACTTCTCCACTCATACTCCTGGATTTTTTTATCTCTCTTTTGCTCAGCTTCCTCTTTTTCCATAATTTTATCTTCTAATTCACCTATTCTCTCCTCTGCCTCTTCAATCCAAGCTGTGGTCACCTCCATTTTATTTTGCACCTCATTTATGGCATTTTTCAGCTCCTCCTGAGTATTTCTTAGTCCCTTGATCTCTGTAACAATAGATTCTCTGCTCTCCTGTGTACTTTTTTCAAGCCCAGCAGTTAATTTTATGACTAATATTTTAAATTCATGTTCTGTTATATTGCTTAAGTCTTTTTTGGTCAATTCGTTAGCTGTTGCTACTTTCCGGAGTTTCTTTTGAGGATAATTCTTCCGTTTAGTCATTTTGGATAGTCCCTGGAGTGGTGCGGAACTGCAGCACTGTGCTGTCTGGAGTAACTTGTGTTGGTGGGCGAGGCTGCAGTCAGACCTGATATCTGCCCCCAGCCCACCACTGGGGCCACAGTCAGACTGGTGTGTCCCTTTCTTCCCCTCTCCCAGGGGCGGGACTCACTGTGGAGTGATGTGGCCTCTGTCTGGGCTACTTGCACACTGCCAGTCTCGTGATGCTGCTTCTATGGGATCTGGCGTATTAGCCGGGGTGGATCCACAAAGTTCACAGCGGCAGGAGAGGCAGGCTTAGCTCGCTTTGCTGTCAGTGGTCCCCTGCAGTAGGGGCCCTGCAGCACCGGGAGGGAGGCGGGCAGACCCATCTGAGGGATGAATCCATAAGAGCAGAGCATTGGGTGTTTGCCCGGGGCAAGAAGTTCCATGAGGGCAACTGGTTCCCTTTGGAATTTTGGCTGGGGGATGTGCGAGGGAGATGGCGCTGGCCAGTACTTTTGTTCCCCGCCGAGCTGAGCTCTGTTTTCTGGGTGGATAGTCCCATTGTCTAGAAGTGTGAATTGCATCCAAGTTAGAAAAGCAGCAATGGATCAGGAATGACAAGTTGGTACCAAGATCTGCATTCAAATGGCCACGTGTCAAATTGATAAAGCTGATAGCTGTCTTCCATCCTCTTGTCCCACAAAGGAGGCAGTATACTCCCCTACCGCCAGGCTTAGCCTAATCACAACATTCTCCCTGGGCCCTTCCACACAGCCAAGTTTTGAAAATTGGCACACAATTCTGAAAACAAATTGAGAAGGGACCAATGCAATACCTATCTCAACATCTCAAGGACACCATCAGACTCATGTGCTGAAAGAAGATAGTACTCTAAGACACTGGCTCTGAATACATTCCATGCAAATCCATTTTTTCCAAGAAAGGGCTAAGTTGTAGAAGTGGAGACACAGACAGCATGAGTTCTTCAACACACATGGGATTTGGAGAATGTTGAGAATGAAAAACTCAGCACAGTCTCCTGTCAACCTGGTTGTTTCCAGAATATGAAATGTCTATGGGCTTAGGCAATGAGAGCCCTCTGAAGGAATATACCTGGGAGCCCAGGCAGAAGGAATCCTGCATAATTCCTTTAGAAGCCAGAGACTTCTGTTTTTATCCCTCCCAGTTTTTCCATCAGTTTATGGAGGCAACGGTGAGCTGCAGCTATTGGGTTCTGCCAGATCTTGCTCAGGAGTCCAGAATAAGGACTTTGTTCTGTATTCCTGGAAAGGGGCCTTCTTGTGTTGACCACCTTCTGGACAATAATGCCCATGTGCAAATTACTTCTCAGAATGAAGGGCACTCATTCATCCAGGTCAGAGAGGCAAGCTGGCTCTCCTTCATGTTCCATAGAACAGCAGGCTAACCAGCAAGCCCTCAAGGATGAAAGGATAGCTATCCTTTGGTATGGCAGATATTGGTTGCTCTCACTCATTACAGGACAAGAGTGGGAATTTGCGGCCACCTAGTGGGTTATGACTCCATGGCTCCAAGGGGGGGGGGGGGGGAAGGGCAGAATTTTTGTCAGAAAAACAGCAAGGGGAAGGGAATGTGTGCAAGGAAGGCCAAAACTCGATTTTCCAATGGCAATTGGGATCAATCTGGAAAGGAGATAACTTAAATTCATTTGCCCTTGGACCAGAAGGAGACCAGTTCCCTCGCAAATGTCTACTTCAGCTTACACATAAACAAGCCTCCTGAGCACCTTCGAATGCCTTGGGCCCCAGGATGGCCACATACTTCTGAAACTCAAGTAAGCAATAAGGAGCCCTGTGTAAAATTCTCTCCCTCAGTCACAAGGACTAGATCAGACTCCCAGCTGGAAGGCAGAGTGTGTGAACTGAGTCCAAGTAAGAAAAACATCCATCGGTGAGGGATGACAACAAAGTGAGTCAAGGTTCTGCAATCAAATGGGCACGGGTCAAATCGAGGATGGCTATATCTATCCTACTGTCCTCTTGTCCCATCAGGAAGTGGGATCCTATAAACTTTGGCGTAGCCTACCCAAGGGCATTCTCTGTGGGCACCTTGACACACCCTAGGTTTGGAGGTTGCCACATAATTGTGAAAGCCAATTGAAAAGGGCCCAATGCAATACATATCTCACCATCACAAGGAAACCACCAGACTTCCAAGCTGAAAGTCTGAAAGTTAAATTTCACATATGCATGAAAGTGTATACTTGTCTTTCTCAGATGGACTCGTTTTGCTTAGCATAATACATTCTAGTTAAAGCTAAATAGCTACAAATGGCTAGACTCCATGCATTTTGATGTCTAAGTGATATTCTTATCAAGATAAAAAGCTTTTGCACAGTGAAGGAAACAATCAAAAGAACTAAACCTGCCTATGGAATGGGAGAAGATATTTGAAAATGGCATATGATAAAGTGTTAGTATCCAAAATCTAGAAACAACATATCAAACTCAACACCCAAAAAACCAAACAGCCCACTTATGAACTGGGAAAAGACATGAATAGACACTTTTCCAAAGAAGACTTCTACACAGCCAACAGACACGTGGAAAGATGGTCAACATCACTCATCATTAGGGAATGCAAAGCAAAACCATGATGCCATACCACCTCACACCTGTTAGAATGGGTAACATTAACAACACATGAAACACCAGTTGTTGGTGAGGTTATGGAGAAAGGGGAGCACTCTTGCACTTCTGGCTGAAATGCAAACTAGTGCAGTGCCTATGTTATGATTTTTTTAAGGAAAATGTGAGAGAGCACTCCTTCTATGCTTACTAGTTCTCATTTCTGTGTACTATTTACGGCACTGTCATCACGTGAAGTTTATGCCCTGTGATGAGTAAGCAAATTGGAAAACAACATAAATGGATATTTAAGGATACGGACCAGGGTTTCCCTGTTAAAATGAAACAAACAAACAAACAAACCAACAAACCAACAGCTAACCAAACCAAATATCCAAATTCACATTGTGATTCCACTCTGTGAAAATAATGGTCATATGTAGAAAAATAGTACAGGCTGCGATTGTCTTTGAATACCAGGATTTTTATTTCCTTCACTACCCTGATTTTGTCTTTCCCAATAACACAGAAAGCTGGTGCCAAATGTAACCTGGTTTGGTTAAGCTGGTCCCTAATCAAAGAAAGGAAAGATGACACAATGCAGGTTTCCAAAGAGAATGATTTGATTTCCACAGGATTACAGAAGCCCTTAAAAAAATAAAGAGGCCTAGAAGATTTCTGCCAAAGTGCTATAAATTGGTGAGACAAATTGCCAGACATATACCTGGTCCACTCCAGTTTATTTCTTTGGTCTATGAATGAACACACAAGGGAAATTATAACACACCTTTTGTTCAATATAAAAATACACTTCCAAAAGCTCTAATGAATTACTTTTACAAAACCTATGTACCAAATTTTCCTTTTGGAAGAAGTTTCCTTTGAATTTCAGGTCTCTTAAATGCTCCTTTGCTGTTACCCACCATCCCTGCTAACCACATGGACCCCCATTTTCACTTCTGTATTCCTCATTAGAAGTGATCTCCACGTGGGCATAGATCATGTTTTGCCATGGTCACTAATAAAGATATAGTGCTGGGCACAGAGAAAGGATGGGTGGTGGTTCAAGGAATTCATACAGACGAACCTGTATTTGAGGTGGATCAAGAATGTCACAAGTACAGGCCCAGGATGGCATGCACAGAGTATTTCCCACTGATATTCCATTGTTAAGCCTCCTTTATCTTTAAAAGATTTTAATCCTAATTTTTCTTCAATGCCTGAAAAACTACTGCTAAGTATTTCTGAATGCAAGGTAGCAGGAGGAGGCTACATGAGGAGCAATCTCTGTGCTCTGTGCCTTGGAGGACCTTGTAGCTTCCTTTAAGGTAGCTATTAACCCACTGCAGGCATGGCAAGAGTGCCTTAAGTCAGTTGTATGTAATTCACCTAGTAAACAATTGGATAGGTCCTCACTTAATTTTTCCTTTTTTTACACTGTATCTTATTTTTTGTTTCTTTAATTCCAGTTCGTTAATATGCAGAGTTATATTACTTGCAGGTATACAATTCCATGTATCACCCTGTGCTCTTTATGACACGTACATCTCTCAATTCTCATCACCTATTTAACCAACCATGCTCCCATCCACCTCCCATCGGATACTATCTCATTGTACTCTCTTAAGAGTCTGTTTCCTGAGAGGGAAAGAAGATGGCGGTGTAGGAGGACGCTGGGCTCACCGCACGTCCTGCTGATCACTTCGATTCCACCTACACCTGCCTAAATAACCCAGAAAACCACCAGAAGACTAGCAGAATGGAGTCTCTGGAGCCAGGCGCAGACTAGAGGCCCCCTGAAGAGGGTAGGAAGGGCTGCGAGGCGGTGCGCGCTCCACGGACTGGTGGGAGGGAGCCGGGGCGGAGGGGCAGCCTGCCGGCCAAGCAGAGCCCCCGAGTCTGGCTGGCAAAAGCGGAGGGGCCGGACGAAGTGTGTTCCGACAGCAAGCATGACTTAGCATCTGGGAGGTCATAAGTTAACAGCTCTGCTCAGAAATTGGGAAGGCTGGAGGACAAAGGGAGGGAGAGTTGCTGAGCCCCGCGACAACAGAGCTCAGTTTGACGGGGAACAAAGGCGCTCGCCAGCGCCATCTCCCCCGCCCATCCCCCAGCCAAAATCCCAAAGGGAACCATTTCCTGCCAGGGAACTTGCTCCCTCAGCGCAAACACCCAACGCTGTGCTTCTGCAGAGCCAAACCTCCAGCAGCAGATCTGACTCCCTCCCGCTGCCACAGGGCCCCTCCTGAAGTGGATCACCTAAGGAGAAGCAAGCTAAGCCTGCCCCTCCTGCCCCCGTGCACCTTGCCTACCCACCCCAGCTCATACGCCAGATCCCCAGCACCACAAGCCTGGCAGTGTGCAAGTACCCCAGACGGGCCACGCCACCCCACAGTGAATCCTGCACCTAGGAGAGGGGAAGAGAAGGCACACACCAGTCTGACTGGGGCCCCAGTGGTGGGCTGGGGGCAGACATCAGGTCTGACTGCGGCCCCGCCCACCAACTCCAGTTATACACCACAGCACAGGGGAAGTGCCCTGCAGGTCCGCACCACTCCAGGGACTATCCAAAATGACCAAACGGAAGAATGCCCCTCAGAAGAATCTCCAGGAAATAACAGCTAATGAACTGATCAAAAAGGATTTAAATAATATAACGGACAGTGAATTTAGAATAATAGTCATAAAATTAATCGCTGGGCTTGAAAACAGTATAGAGGACAGCAGAGAATCTCTTGCTACAGAGATCAAGGGACTAAAGAACAGTCAGGAGGAGCTGAAAAACACTTTAAACGAAATGCAAACCAAAATGGAAACCACGACGGCTCGGCTTGAAGAGGCAGAGGAGAGAATAGGTGAACTAGAAGATAAAGTTATGGAAAAAGAGGAAGCTGAGAAAAAGAGAGATAAAAAAATGCAGGAGTATGAGGTATGAGGGGAAAATTAGAGAACTAAGTGAGACACTAAAAAGAAATAATATACGCATAATTGGTATCCCAGAGGAGGAAGAGAGAGGGAAAGGTGCTGAAGGGGTACTTGAAGAAATTATAGCTGAGAACTTCCCTGAACTGGGGAAGGAAAAAGGCATTGAAATCCAAGAAGCACACAGAACTCCCTTCAGACGTAACTTGAATCGATCTTCTGCACGACATATCATAGTGAAACTGGCAAAATACAAGGATAAAGAGAAAATTCTGAAAGCAGCAAGGGATAAACGTGCCCTCACATATAAAGGGAGACCTATAAGACTCGTGACTGATCTCTCTTTTGAAACTTGGCAGGCCAGAAAGAATTGGCACGAGATCTTCAGTGTGCTGAACAGAAAAAATATGCAGCCGAAAATCCTTTATCCAGCAAGTCTGTCATTTAGACTAGAAGGAGAGATCAAGGTCTTCCCAAACAAAAACTGAAGGAATTTGTCACCACTAAACCAGCCCTACAAGAAATCCTAAGGGGGATCCTGTGAGACAAAGTACCAGAGACATCACTACAAGCATAAAACATACAGACATCACAGTGACTCTAAACCCATATCTTTCTATAATAACACTGAATGTAAATGGATTACATGCGCCAACCAAAAGACATAGGGTATCAGAATGGATAAAAAACAAGACCCATCTATTTGCTGTCTACAAGAGACTCATTTTAGATGCGAGGACACCTTTAGATTGAGAGTGAGGCGATGGAGAACTATCTATCATGCTACTGGAAGCCAAAAGAAAGCTGGAGTAGCCATACTTATATCAGACCAACTAGACTTTAAATGAAAGGCTGTAACAAGAGATGAAGAAGGGCATTATATACTAATTACAGGGTCTATCCATCAGGAAGAGCTAACAACTATAAATGTCTATGCGCTGAATACCGGAGCCCCCAAATATATAAAACAATTACTCATAAACATAAGCAACCTTATTGATAAGAATGTGGTAATTGCAGGGGACTTTAACACCCCACTTACAGAAAAGGATAGATCATCTAGACACACGGTCAATAAAGGAACAAGGGCCCTGAATGCTACATTGGATCAGATGGACTTGACAGATATATTTAGAACTCTGCATCCCAAAGCAACAGAATATACTTTCTACTCGAGTGCACATGGAACATTCTCCAAGATAGATCATATACTGGGTCACAAAACAGCCCTTCATCAGTTCACAAGAATTGAAATTATACCATGCAAACTTTCAGACCGCAATGCTATGAAGCTTGAAATCAACCACAGGAAAAAGTCTGGAAAACCTCCAAAAGCATGGAGGTTAAAGATCACCCTACTAAAGAATGAGTGGGTCAACCGGGCAATTAGAGAAGAAATTTAAAAATAGATGTGGAAACAAATGAAAATGAAAATACAACCATCCAAATGCTTTGGGATTCAGCGAAGGCAGTCCTGAGAGGAAAATACATCGCAATCCAGGCCTATCTCAAGAAACAAGAAAAATCCCAAATACAGAATCTAACAGCACACCTAAAGGAAATAGAAGCAGAACAGCAAAGGCAGCCTAAACCCAGCAGAAGAGAAATAAGAACGATCATAGCACAAATAAACAATATAGAATCTAAATAAACGGTAGAGCAGATCAACGAAACCAAGAGTTGGTTTTTTTGAAAAAATAAACAAAATCGAAAAAACTCTAGCCAGGCTTCTCAAAAAGAAAAGGGAGATGACCCAAATAGATAAAATCATGAATGAAAATGGAATGATTACAACCAATCCCTCAGAGATACAAGCAATTATCGGGGAATACTATGAAAAATTGTATGCCAACGAACTGGACAACCTGGAAGAAATGGACAAATTCCTAAACACCCACACTCTTCCAACACTCAATCAGGAGGAAATAGAAAGCTTGAACAGACCCATCACCGGCGAAGAAATTGAATCGGTTATCAAAAATCTCCCAACAAATAAGAGTCCAGGACCAGATGGCTTCCCAGGGGAGTTCTACCAGACGTTTAAAGCAGAGATAATATCTATACTTTTCAAGCTATTCCAAGAAATAGAAAGGGAAGGAAAACTTCCAGACTCATTCTATGAAGCCAGTATTACTTTGATTCCTAAACCAGACAGAGACGCAGTAAAAAAAGAGAACTACAGGCCAATATTCCTGAGGAATATAGATGCAAAAATTCTCAATAAGATACTAGCAAATAGAATTCAACAGCATATAAAAAGAATTATTCACCATGATCAACTGGGATTCATTCCTGGGATGCAGGGCTGGTTCAACATTCGCAAATCAATCAACGTGATACATCACATCAATAAAAGAAAAGATAAGAACCATATGATCCTGTCAATCGATGCAGAAAAGGCCTTTGACAAAATCCAGCACCCTTTCTTTTCTTTTTTTTTTTTTTCAACGTTTATTTATTTTTGAGACAGAGACAGAGCATGAACAAGGGAGGGTCAGAGAGAGAGCAGGAGGCACGGAATCTGAAACAGGCTCCAGGCTCTGAGCTGTTAGCACAGAGCCCGACGCGGGGCTTGAACTCACGAACCGCGAGATCGTGACCTGAGCCGAAGTCGGCCGCTTAACCGACTGAGCCACCCAGGCGCCTCCCAGCACCTTTTCTTAATAAAAACCCTTGAGAAAGTCGGGATAGAAGGAACATACTTGAAGATCATAAAAGCCATTTGTGAAAAGCCCACAGCTAACATCATCCTCAATGGGGAAAAACTGAGAGCTTTTTCCCTGAGATCAGGAACACGACAGGGATGCCCACTCTCACCAGTGTTGTTTAACATAGTGTTGGAAGTTCTAGCATCAGCAATCAGACAACAAAAGGAAATCAAAGGTATCAAAATTGGCAAAGATGAAGTCAAGCTTTCGCTTGTTTCAGATGACATATTATACATGGAAAATCCAATAGACTCCACCAAAAGTCTGCTAGAACTGATACATGAATTCAGCAAAGTTGCAGGATACAAAATCAATGTACAAAAATCAGTTGCATCCTTATACACTAACATTGAAGCAACAGAAAGACAAATAAAGAAACTGATCCCATTCACAATTGCACCAAGAAGCATAAAATACCTACAAATAAATCTACGCAAAGATGTAAAAGATCTGTATGCTGAAAACTATAGAAAGCTTATGAAGGTAATTGAAGAAGATATAAAGAAATGGAAAGACATTCCCTGCTCATGGATTGGAAGAATCAATATTGTCAAAATGTCAATATTACCCAAAGCTATGTACACATTCAAAGCAATCCCAATCAAAATTGCACCAGCATTCTTCTCGAAACTAGAACAGGCAATCCTAAAATTCATATGGGACCACAAAAGGCCCCGAATAGCCAAAGTCATTTTGAAGAAGAAGACCAAAGCAGGAGACATCACAATCCCAGACTTTCGCCTCTACTACAAAGCTGTAATCATCCAGACCGCATGGTGTTGGCACAAAAAGAGACACATAGACCAATGGAATAGAATAGAAACCCCAGAACTAGACCCACAAACGTATGGCCAACTAATCTTTGACAAAGCAGGAAAGAACATCCAGTGGATAAAAGACAGTCTCTTTTACAAATGGTGCTGGGAGAACTTGACAGCAACAGGCAGAAGGTTGAAAATAGGCCATTTTCTCACACCATTCACAAAAATAAACTCAAAGTGGATAAAGGACCTGAATGTGAGACAGGAAACCATCCAAACCCTAGAGGAGAAAGCAGGAAAAGACCTCTCTGACCTCAGCCGTAGCAATCTCTTACTCGACACATCCCCAAAGGCAAGGGAATTAAAAGCAAAAGTGAATCACTGGCACCTTATGAAGATAAAAAGCTTCTGCACAGCAAAGGAAACAACCAACAAAACTAAAAGGCAACCAACGGAACGGGAAAAGATCTTCGCAAATGCCATTTCGGACAAAGGGCTAGTATCCAAAATCTATAAAGAGCTCACCAAACTCCACCCCCGAAAAACAAATAACCCAGTGAAGATTTGGGCAGAAAACATGAATAGACACTTCTCTAAAGAAGACATCCAGATGGCCAACAGGCACACGAAAAGATGCTCACCGTCGCTCCTTATCAGGAAAATACAAATCCAAACCACACTCAGATATCACCTCACGCCAGTCAGAGTGGCCAAAATGAACAAATCAGGAGACGGTAGATGCTGGAGAAGATGTGGAGAAACGGAAACCCTCTTGCACTGTTGGGGGGAATGCAAATTGGTGCAGCTGCTCTGGAAAGCAGTGTGGAGGTTCCTCAGAAAATTAAAAATAGACCTACCCTATGACCCAGCAATAGCACTGCTAGGAATTTACCCAAGGGATACAGGAGTACTGATGCATAGGGGCACTTGTACCCCAATGTTTATAGCAGCACTCTCAACAATAGCCAAATTATGGAAAGAGCCGAAATGTCCATCAACTGATGAATGGATCAAGAAAGGGTGGTTTATATACACAATGGAGTACTACATGGCAATGAGAAAGAACGAAATATGTCTCTTTGTAGCAACATGGATGGGACTGGAGGGTGTGATGCTAAGTGAAATAAGCCATAAAGAGAAAGACAGATACCATATATTTTCACTCTTATGCGGATCCTGAGAAACTTAACAGAAACCCATGGGGGAGGGGAAGGAAAAAACAAAAGAGGTTAGAGTGGGAAGGAGCCAAAGCATAAGAGACTGTTAAAAACTGAGAAAAAAACTGAGGGTTGATGGGGGGTGGGAGGGAGGGTAGGGTGGGCGATGGGTATTGAGGAGGGCACCTTTTGGGATGAGCACTGGGTGTTGTAGGAAACCAATTTGACAATATTTCATATATTGAAAAAATTTAAAAAGATAATGTTAAATTAAAAAAAAATAAATGAACTTAAAAAAAAAGAGTCTGCTTCCTGATTGTCTATACTCTCTCTCTCTCTCTCTCTCTTATTTTTTCCCTTTGCTTGTTTGTTTCTTAAACCCATGTATGAGTAGAATTATATGGTATTTGTCTTTTTTTGACTGGTATATTTCACTTAGAATCATACTCTCTAGCTCCATCCAGGTCCTTGCAAAAGGAAAGATTGCATTCCTT
>NW_026526978.1:0-39998 GCF_024362965.1 Panthera pardus
GGACAGCCCTGTGTCCCAGAGCCCACTGAAGTTATTAAACTCGCCAATCCTAGGGGTGTCTGTGTAGCTCAGTTGGTTAAGCGTCCCACTTGGGCTCAGGTCATGATCTTGCGATTCTCGAGTTCGAGCCCTGCGTCGGGCTCTGTGCTGACAGCTCAGAGCCTGGAGCCTGCTTTGATTCTGCGTCTCCCTCTCTCTCTGCTCCTCCCCCACTCACGCTCTCTTTGTCTCAAAAATAAATGAACCATTAAAAAAAAAAAAATTTTAGCCAGTCTTAAATCTGCTTACCTTGCTTTACCTGTTTTTTTTCCTATGGAAACCACAGTAGAGGCTCATGTCCACAGTTCCCTCTTCTGTCTCCTGACTCACCCCAGTGCTTCCCTGTGTGGCCCTCCATACGTGGTATGCCCCCTTCTCTTGAGAACTGTGAGTAGTAGACTATCTTTACTATGGCAGTTGTTTCCTGACCAGTTGGCCTTACCACACCTCAAATTATCTATTAATGCACTTAATTTTAAAGCAATTGCCAAGTAACTTCTGGTGCAAAATTGCCCCAGATCTTTAACCTCAACTCTGGACGTCTGTGTTTAAAAAAAAAAAAAAATGATCTAGGTGAATTTTAAGGTCAACAAGATTGGGGAACTCTAACCTTTAGACTTTGTGCACAGAGATTTGACCCTGGCATTCAAGGCCTCATACAATCTGACCCCATCAAGCGCAAATTCTGCCTCCCCCCCTCTATAACCCTTTGTTGCTCTGGGGTGTGTCACAGAGCTGAGTACCTGGCACTTTCCGCCTAGACCCCGAATAGTTTTCAAACCGTTTTCAATTCGTGAGGCCAGATGTTAGCTGAAAGATCGTTTCAGCACACTGTTGTTTCCCACAGTTGAGTATGTGGCACTTAGCCGTTAGGCTTCTCCTAGGTTTTCAAACACTCCTATCTCAGCGAACCCAGACGGTAGTTGAAAGGCGGCTTCCCCACAGTGTAGTTTCCCAGAGGTGAGTGTATGGCACCATCCTGCTACGCCCTGCGTGCGTTTTCAAACACTTGTTACTGAGTGCAACCAGATCTCAGCAGAAAGATGCTTCCCAGATAGACTTGTGTCCCGAGGTGAGTATGAGACACTTTCGGCGTAGGCCCCGCGTGGTTTTCAAACACCTCTAACTTAGTGAAGCGAGAGATGAGTTGGAGGATGGGTTCCACACAGTGGTCTATCTCAGAGTTGCCTATATGGCCCTTTCCGCACAGATCCCGCATAGCTGTGAAGCCATTTTAACTTAGTGAAACTAGATGATAGTTGAAACAACGTTGCCCCACAAGCTTTTCGCAAGGTGATGGCACTTTCCGTGTAGGCTTCACATAGGTTTCCAAACACGTTTCACTTAGTGAGACCCGGGGTAGACCGTGAACGACGGTTTCCTCCCAATGTTCTTTCCCAGAAAGGAGTGTACGGCACTCTCCACTTCGGCCCCGCATGTGTTTTTCAACGCTTGTAATTTAGTGTAACCAGACGTTCAGTGAAAGGTTGTTTTCCCCAAGTGTTTGTATCCCTGAGGTGAGTGTCTAGCGCTTTCCCTGTACGCCCCGCATAGGGTTTCAAACTCTTCTAATTTTGTGAAACGAGATCTTTCTTAACGACGGTTTTGCCACACTGTTTTTTTTTCACAGAGTTACATACAAGGCACTTTCCGCATAAGCCCTCCATGGGTTTTCCAACATTTATAACGTAGTGAACAAGGTGTGAGCTGAAAGAGTGAAACACTTGTAACTTAGTGACACATGATGACAGTGGAAAAACGCTTTCTCCACAGGATTCTTTCACAGTGGCTGCTATATGTCACCTTCCACGTCGTTTCCAGCATACATTTTCTAAGTTTTCTACGTCAAACAGGATGTTAGTTGGAGGATGGTTTCCTCACTTTGTTGTTTGGCAGAATTGAGTATACGGCCCTGTCGTTATCGGCCCCGCCTGCTTTTTCACGCATTTTTGACTTAGTGATACAAGATGTTAGTTGAGAGATGGTTTGTCCACGGTATTCTCTCACAGGGTCGTGTGTATGTCCCCTTTCCTCGTTGTTCCCTGCCTGGCTTGTCAAACCCTTCTAACGTAGGGATACAAGATGTAACTTGAAAGATGGTTTTCGCCAAGTGCACTTCGACAGAGTTGAGTGTACGGTTCTGTCGGCACATGACCCGCATAGTTTGTCCACCACTTCTAATGTAGTGAAGCGATGTGTTACTTGAAAGAGAGTTTCTTCGCTTTGTCGTTTCATAGGTTCTTTGTCACTTGCCGCGTAGACCCTGCCTAAGTTTTCAAACGGTGGTGACTGACTGAAATCAGGTGCTAGTTGAAAGATGTTTTCAGCACAGTGTGTTTTCCCAGAGTTGAGCATCTCGCACTTCCCGTCTAGTCCGTGCTTAGATTTCCAGACTCTTCTATCTTGGTGGAACAAGAAGTTACTTGCAAGGTGGTTTGTCCAGAGTACTCTCTCACAGCGTCGACTATGGGTCACTTTCCACATCGTTCCCCGCATAGGTTTTGAAACGCTTCTAATGTAGGGATGGAAGCTGTTAGTTGGAAAGATGGTTGCCACAAAGTGCAGTTTGACATTATGAGCCGTGCCTAGGTTTTCAGTGAGTTCTCACTCGGTGAAACCAGATGGCAGTTGGAAGATTGTTGCACCGCAACGTTGTTTCACAGAGTCGAGTATATGACACTATCCGCCTAGGCCCCGCGTGTGTATCCAAACATTGCACACTTCGTGAAAGACCCTCTAAGGTGAAAGAGTATTTCCCCCGAGTGTTTCAGAGTGGAGTATAGGGAACTTGCCACGTAGATCGTGCATAGGTTTTCAAACATTTTAACTTTGTGAAACCAGATGGTAGGCGAAAGATTCCTTCTCCACCCTGTTGGTTCACAGAGTTGTGTATATGACACTATCCTCCTAAGCCGCGCAAGGGGTTTTCAAAGGCGTCTCCCTTAGTGACACAAGTTGTCACTTGAAAGATGGTTTGTCCACAGTAGTCTCTCACAGGGTCGATTAAAGGTCATTTTCCGCATCATTCCCCGCATAGGTTTGCAAACACTTCTACCTTCGTGAAGGAAGATGGTAGTGGAAATTTGGTTGTTGCAGGCTGTAGGGTGACAGGTTTGAGTAGTTGGCACTATTGGCCTAGGCTCCGCGTAGCTATTCAAAGACTTCTAACCTTGTGAAACGGGATGCTACTTGAAAGACGCTTTCTCCCCCTGTTGTTTCACAGAGATGAGTATACGACCCTTGTCCTGTAGGCCTTGCATAGGTGTTCCCATGAGTTCTCACTTAGCGAAATCAAATGTTACTTGAAAGAATGTTCCACCCACAGTTATTTTCAGAGAATGCAGCCTATGGCACTATCTGCCTAGGCCCCACATGTGCATTGCAACGTTTGTAGCTTGGTGAAAGGAAGCTTTAGGGGAAAGATTTCCCTTCCCCACAGTGCTGTTTTACAGAGTGGAATATATGGCACGTTGCCTGTAGACCCGCCGTTCCTTTTCCACCAATTCTGAGATCAGATGCTAGAGGGACGACGCCTTCGCCACAGTGCTGTTTCACAAAGTTGAGGACAAGGCACTTTCCTCATAGAGTTCGCATAACGTTTCAAACCCTTCTCACCATACGACAAGGTGACAGAACGATAACCTCCCCGGCCTTTCATAGAGTTGCGTCTACTGCACTCTCTGAGTAGGTTTTCCAATAGTTCTCACTGGGTGAAATCCGATGTTAGTTGAGGGAATGTTTCACCCAGCATATTTCACAGAAGGTAGTAAATGGCACTATCGGCCTGGGCCCCGCACGTGTGTTCAAACATTTGTAGCTCTAGTGGAAGCAGGTTTCAGGTGAAACGTGGCTTCACCACAGTGTTGTTTCAACAGTTGCGCATATGGCACGTTCCATGGAAGTCATGCTTAGGTGTTGAAATTACTTTAAGTTTCTGAAACCAAATGGTGAAAGAGAGCTTCAGCATACTGTTGTTTCAGGGAGTTGAGTATATGGCACATTCCGCACAATTCCCTGCCGGGCTGTTCAAACTCCGGTAACTTAGTGAAACCAGAGGTTAGTGGGAAGATGGATTCCCCAGTGTTGTTTGACAGAATTGCGTATATGGCACTTTTTGCCTAGGGCCCGCCATGGTTTTGGACAAGCTCTAACGTAGTGAAAGCAGTTGTTCGTACCGAGATGATTTCCCCATAGTTTTGTTTCGCACAGTGAATGAAGTGTATTGGTTTTTTCCGGCCAGGAGCTGCATAGGTTGTCAAAGCCAGTGCCTACAAACGCACTTACCATGTTGACCCCAGAGAGTTTTCCAGAGTTGCCACTCATATAAACCAGATCGATGTTAATTGAAAGACAACTTCACCAGATTGTTACTTAACAGATTTGGGTAGATGGCAGTTTCCTTGTAAGTCATGCCTAAGTTTTCAAACTATTTTAACGACGTGAAAGCAGATGTTCGGTGACAGTTTCTCACCAGTGGTTTTTCAGAGTTGACTCTCTGGCATTTCCTATAAGCTGCGCATGTTTTCAAACCTTCCAACGTAACGATACATGATGTTCGCTGAAAGGTGGTTTTCGCAAAGTCCAATTTCACAGAATTGAGTGCATGGCACCGTCGGCATAGCCCCGCGCATAACTTTTCAGACACTTCAGGGTGAAACGTGATGCTAGCTGAAGGATGGTTTCACCATGTGTCGATTCACAGAGATGAATGTATGACACAGGGTAGGCCTGCCTATGTCTTCAAAGAGTTCTCTCAGTGAAACCAAGTGTTAGTTGAAGTTTCTTTCACCACAGTATTGTTGGTTACAGAGTTGAATAGATGGCCCTTTCCGTCTCTGTCGCTCATAGAGTTTCAAAGACTTCTAATTTAGTGAAACGAAGTTTTGGTTGAAATAGGGTTTCTCCACAGTGTTGTTTCACAGTGTTGAGTATATGGCACTTGTCCTGTGGGTCCCGCATAGCTTTTCAAACCGTTGTCACTCGATGAAACGGAGGTTGGTTGAAGGTATGTTTCACCACAGCAGTGTTCGACAGAGCGGAGTTTACGGCACTTTAAGTGTTCCTCCCTGTAAGGTGTTTCAATCACATCTAACGTAGTGAAAGCAGATGGTGGTCGGAAGATGGTTTCACCACACTGTTGTTTCACGGTATTGAGTACATGGTTCTATTCTTCTAGGCCAACATTTGCATTCAAACACAACTTAATGAAACCAGATGTTAGGTGAAGGATCATTTCCTCAGAGCGTTGTTTCACAGAGTTGCGTATATGGCACTTTCCGTGTAGGTCATGCGTTGCTTGTCAAACTGCTTTAGTTTTCTGAAACTACATACTCATGAAAGAATCTTCGTCCAGAGTGCTTTTTTTTCAAAGCGTCGAGTATACGGCACTTTCTGCATAAGCCGCGCCTAGGTTTGCAAACACTTCCAACTTAGTGACACGAGCTAGTTGAAAGATGGATTGTCCACGGTATTTTCTCACAGTATCCAGTATGTGTCACTTTCCTCATCATTTCCCACATAGGTTTTCAAACCCTTCTGACTTCGTGATACCAGATGTTACTTGAAAGAGCCTTCCTTCCTGCAAAGTGCAGTTTCACCGAGTTGAATATATGGCACTGTCGGCAGATACCCCGCAAACTTTTTCACAGAGTTATGGCTTGAAACGAGATGTTCGTTGAAAGATCGTTTCACCACAGTGTTGTTTCCACCGAGTTCTGTACGTGGCACTTTCAGCAAAGGCTCCGCATAGTTTCACACCCTTCTCAGTGAACAAGATGTTAGTTGAAGGATGGTTTCCCCACAGTGGTGTTTCCCAAGTGGTGCATATGGCCTTATTCATGCAGGCCCCGCCTGCGGTTGCAAACCCTTCAGTCGTAGAGATACATGAGGTTAGATGACATAGGATTTGCCCACACACATATGTGAAGGGAGTCGAGTATATGGCACTTTCCCCATAAGCCGTGCATAGGTTTTCAAACACTTCAAACTTAGTGCCCCAAGATAATTGATAGATGGATTGTCCCACTCTATTTTCTCACAGGGTCCCACAGTATATGTCACTTTCCACATCGTTCCCCACACAGGTTTTACAATGCTCCTCACGTAGTTTCATAAAGATGTTAGCTGAAAAATGCTTCCCTAAGAGTTCAGTTTGAGAGTGGAGTATAGGGCAATTCTGCATAGGTCCCGCAGAGCTTTTCAAACACTTCTAACTTAGGGAAACGAAATGTTAGTTGAAAGATCGTTTCCCCACAGGGTTGTTTCAGCATATGGCACTTACCGTGTGGGCTGTGCATAGGTTTCCAAAAGAGTTCACCCTGGGCGAAATCAGATATTAGTTGAAAGAATGGCACTTTCCCCATACGCCGCGCATAGGTTTTCAAACACTTCTAACCTAAATGAAAGAAGAATTGAGTTGAAAGACGGTTTCTCACAGTGTTGTTCCACAGTTGTCAGTATCTTGTACTTCCTGCCTTTTACCCGCATAGTTTTTCAAACGCTCCTTCCTAACTTGGTGCTACAGGATATTACTCTCAAGATGGTTTCCGCAAAGTGCAGGCTGACAGAGGTGAGTGAGTATATGGCACTTTCGGCATAGGCTCCCCATGGGTTTTCTAACGCTTCCAGTTTAGTTATACAAGATGTTGATTGAAAGATGGTTTCCCCCACATGTTGTGTCACAGATTTGAGTATATGACCCTTTCCGCATAACCCCCAATAGTCTTCAATTCTCAATGATGGAAACCAGATGTTATTTGAAAGATCTTTTCACCACGTCGTTGTTTCACACAGTTGAGTGTATGGCCCTTAGTTTTTAGGCTTCTCATAGGTTTTCAAACCGTTCTAAGAGGAACGAGATGGTAGTTGGAAAGGTGGTTTCCCCACAGTGTTATTTCACAACGTTGAAGGCATGGCATGATCCTCGTGCATAGGCCCCGCATCTGTTTTCAAACACTTGCAACTGATATTAAGAGACAGATTGTTTCCCGACCGTGCTGTTTCACAGAGTCGAGTAAGTGGCGCTTGCACTGTAGCCCCATTATGGTTTTCGAGCCCCATTATGCTTCATTAGAGTGAAGCAAGAGATTAGTTGGAAGATGGATTCCCCACAGAGGGGCTCTAAGGCAGTTTCCTCAAAAGCCCAGCATGGGTTTTCAAACACTTCGTTCGTGAAAGAGGATGTCGGTTGAAAGACCATTTTTCCACATTTTTTTACACAATAGAGTATAAGTCACTCTCGTCAAAATTCCCTGCAAATGGTGACAACACCTGGCAGGGAAGCAAGATGTTATGAAGGATGGTTTCACCACACTGTTGTGGCACAGAGTTGAGTAATCGTACATTCCCCATTGCTGCCTGCGTGGGTTTTCAAAACCCTTCTAAATTAGTGAAATCAGACGGTCGTTGAAAGAGGTTCACACCAGAGTGTTGTTTCACAGAGTTGACTATATGGCAACTTGTCTCATAGTTAAACCGATCATAAGTTTTCCATCACTTCCAAATTAGTGAAACCGAAAGTTTGTTGAAAGATGGTTCCGCACACTCTGCTTTCACAGATTTGAGTGTAAGGCACTTTCTGCATAGGCCGCAACCTGGTTTTCACACGTCTAGCTTCGAGAAACCACATGTTAGGTGAAAAGGTTTCCCCACCGTCTTCTTCCATAGAGTTGAGTATAAAACTCTCAGATAAGCTGTTGTTTCACAGAGATGAGTGTACGGCACTTTCATTATAAGCTCCGCATAGGTTTTCAAACAATTTCATCTGATTGGAATAAGATTTTAGTGGCAAGCTGTTTCCCCGCAGTGTTTCTTCATACAGTTTTGTAGACGGCACTTTCGTTGTTGGCCCTGCGTGGGTCTTCAAGTACTTCTAACAGTGGAAGCAGATGATAGTTTCACCACACAGTTGTTTCACAAGGTTGAGTACATGGCACTTTTGGTGTCGACTCCACATGGGTTTTCCAACACTTCTAATGTAGTGAAATAGGATTTTGGTTGAAAGACGGTTTCCGCACAGTGTTATTTGCCAGAGTGTATGGCACTTTATACATAGACCCCGCATAAAGTTTTCAAATAGCTATAACAGAACGTAACATGAAAACATAACATAACATAACATAACATAACATAACATAACATGACGTAACTGTAACAGAACGTAACTCAGACATAACATAATAACTCTAACATGGTGGTTGAAGGACGGTTTCTCCACAAAAGGGTTGTCCCAACGTGCAGGGACTTGACAGAGTACATGGCACTTTCTGCATAAGCCCCCACGGAGTTCTTCAAACACTTCTAACCAGGTGAAACAGGATATCAGTTGAAAGAAGGTTTCTGCACAGTGTTCTTTTCACAGTGGCTGGTGTATGTAACCTTCCCCCTCGATCCCCACATAGGTCTTCAAACACTTCCAACTGAGCGAAA
Source organism: Panthera pardus (assembly GCF_024362965.1). Taxonomy (NCBI): domain Eukaryota; kingdom Metazoa; phylum Chordata; class Mammalia; order Carnivora; family Felidae; genus Panthera; species Panthera pardus. The sequence continues at coordinate 8,467 of NW_026526978.1, forward strand.
CGAGCTGTTAGTTAAAAGATGATTTTTCCCCCACTGTGTTCTTTCACACAGTTGGCTCTAGTACACTTTGTAGGCCGTGCATATGTTTTCAAACAGTTCTCAGTGAGACGAGATGCCAGTTGAAAGATGGTTTCTTCCCAGTACTCTCTCACAACGTCACTTTCCCCATCGATCCCCGCATGGGGTTTCCAACACTTCTGACTTAGTGAAAGAGAACGTTGAAGACGTTTTCCCCACAGTGTTCTTTCATAGAGTGGGAGGCCCTTTCAGTCTGGACCACACAGGAGCTTTCAGACACTTCCAATTTAGTTGAATCAAATGTCACTTGAAAGGTGGTTTCCCCAAAGCCCGGTTGGACAGAGCTGCGTATATATGACCCTTTCCACATCATTCCCTCCATAGGTTTTCAAACATGTTTCTATGGTAGCGACACAAGGTGTTAGTTGAAAGATGGTTTCGCCAAAGTGCAGCTTGACAGAGTTGAGTATATGGCACTTTCTGCATTCATCCCGGCGTAGTTTTTGCAAATGCTTCTAACGTCCTAAATCAGGTGGTCACAAGACCTTTTACCCAGAGTGCTCTTTCACACAGTTGACTATATGGCACTTTGTAGGTTTTCAGACAGTTCACAGTGAAACCAGATGTTAGTCGCAAGATTGTTTCCCTACAGCGTCGTTTTCACAGAATGGAGTACACGGCCCTTGCGCATAGGCCCTGCAGAAGTTTTCCAACCCTTTTAACTTGGCGACAGCAGATGTGAGTTGGAAGACCGTTTCTCCCCACAGTACGATTTGGCTGTGTCGAGTATACGTCACTTTTCTCATGGTTCCTAGGAGAGTGTTTGAAACACTTCTAACACGGTGAAACAAGATGTTAGTTGAAAGGTGGTTTCCCCAAAAGCTGCTTGACACACTTGAGCATAGGGCACTTTCCGCATAAGCCCCCATAGGTTTTCACATACTTCCAACAAGTGAACCCAGATGCCCTTTGGCTGTGGGGTGAAGCCTGTGGCTTCACCACAGTGAGTTTTACAGAGTTGAGCCTATAGCACTTCCCGCGTGTTAGTACCGGCATAGGTTTGCAAACACTTCTAAGTGGAACAAGAAGAGGTTAATTGAAACGTGGAAACCCCACAGTGTTGTTTCAGAGTTGACTATGTGGCACTTTTGACGCCGGCCCTGCACGGGTGTTCAAATACTTCCAACCTCGTGAAGAGAGACGTTATTGGAAAAATGGCTTCCCCACAGTGACTCACAGAGGTGACTGTATGACACTTTTGGTGTAGTCTCCGCCCGGTTTTCAAAGACTTCTAACTTAGTGAAATATGTTAGTTGGAAGATGGTTCCCCAAGCTCTTGTGTCACAGAGCTGAGTACCTGGCACTTTCCGCCTAGACCCCGAATAGTTTTCAAACCGTTTTCAATTCGTGAGGCCAGATGTTAGCTGAAAGATCGTTTCAGCACACTGTTGTTTCCCACAGTTGAGTATGTGGCACTTAGCCGTTAGGCTTCTCCTAGGTTTTCAAACACTCCTATCTCAGCGAACCCAGACGGTAGTTGAAAGGCGGCTTCCCCACAGTGTAGTTTCCCAGAGGTGAGTGTATGGCACCATCCTGCTACGCCCTGCGTGCGTTTTCAAACACTTGTTACTGAGTGCAACCAGATCTCAGCAGAAAGATGCTTCCCAGATAGACTTGTGTCCCGAGGTGAGTATGAGACACTTTCGGCGTAGGCCCCGCGTGGTTTTTCAAACACCTCTAACTTAGTGAAGCGAGAGATGAGTTGGAGGATGGGTTCCACACAGTGGTCTATCTCAGAGTTGCCTATATGGCCCTTTCCGCACAGATCCCGCATAGCTGTGAAGCCATTTTAACTTAGTGAAACTAGATGATAGTTGAAACAACGTTGCCCCACAAGCTTTTCGCAAGGTGATGGCACTTTCCGTGTAGGCTTCACATAGGTTTCCAAACACGTTTCACTTAGTGAGACCCGGGGTAGACCGTGAACGACGGTTTCCTCCCAATGTTCTTTCCCAGAAAGGAGTGTACGGCACTCTCCACTTCGGCCCCGCATGTGTTTTTCAACGCTTGTAATTTAGTGTAACCAGACGTTCAGTGAAAGGTTGTTTCCCCAAGTGTTTGTATCCCTGAGGTGAGTGTCTAGCGCTTTCCCTGTACGCCCCGCATAGGGTTTCAAACTCTTCTAATTTTGTGAAACGAGATCTTTCTTAACGACGGTTTTGCCACACTGTTTTTTTTCACAGAGTTACATACAAGGCACTTTCCGCATAAGCCCTCCATGGGTTTTCCAACATTTATAACGTAGTGAACAAGGTGTGAGCTGAAAGAGTGAAACACTTGTAACTTAGTGACACATGATGACAGTGGAAAAACGCTTTCTCCACAGGATTCTTTCACAGTGGCTGCTATATGTCACCTTCCACGTCGTTTCCAGCATACATTTTCTAAGTTTTCTACGTCAAACAGGATGTTAGTTGGAGGATGGTTTCCTCACTTTGTTGTTTGGCAGAATTGAGTATACGGCCCTGTCGTTATCGGCCCCGCCTGCTTTTTCACGCATTTTTGACTTAGTGATACAAGATGTTAGTTGAGAGATGGTTTGTCCACGGTATTCTCTCACAGGGTCGTGTGTATGTCCCTTTCCTCGTTGTTCCCTGCCTGGCTTGTCAAACCCTTCTAACGTAGGGATACAAGATGTAACTTGAAAGATGGTTTTCGCCAAGTGCACTTCGACAGAGTTGAGTGTACGGTTCTGTCGGCACATGACCCGCATAGTTTGTCCACCACTTCTAATGTAGTGAAGCGATGTGTTACTTGAAAGAGAGTTTCTTCGCTTTGTCGTTTCATAGGTTCTTTGTCACTTGCCGCGTAGACCCTGCCTAAGTTTTCAAACGGTGGTGACTGACTGAAATCAGGTGCTAGTTGAAAGATGTTTTCAGCACAGTGTGTTTTCCCAGAGTTGAGCATCTCGCACTTCCCGTCTAGTCCGTGCTTAGATTTCCAGACTCTTCTATCTTGGTGGAACAAGAAGTTACTTGCAAGGTGGTTTGTCCAGAGTACTCTCTCACAGCGTCGACTATGGGTCACTTTCCACATCGTTCCCCGCATAGGTTTTGAAACGCTTCTAATGTAGGGATGGAAGCTGTTAGTTGGAAAGATGGTTGCCACAAAGTGCAGTTTGACATTATGAGCCGTGCCTAGGTTTTCAGTGAGTTCTCACTCGGTGAAACCAGATGGCAGTTGGAAGATTGTTGCACCGCAACGTTGTTTCACAGAGTCGAGTATATGACACTATCCGCCTAGGCCCCGCGTGTGTATCCAAACATTGCACACTTCGTGAAAGACCCTCTAAGGTGAAAGAGTATTTCCCCCGAGTGTTTCAGAGTGGAGTATAGGGAACTTGCCACGTAGATCGTGCATAGGTTTTCAAACATTTTAACTTTGTGAAACCAGATGGTAGGCGAAAGATTCCTTCTCCACCCTGTTGGTTCACAGAGTTGTGTATATGACACTATCCTCCTAAGCCGCGCAAGGGTTTTCAAAGGCGTCTCCCTTAGTGACACAAGTTGTCACTTGAAAGATGGTTTGTCCACAGTAGTCTCTCACAGGGTCGATTAAAGGTCATTTTCCGCATCATTCCCCGCATAGGTTTGCAAACACTTCTACCTTCGTGAAGGAAGATGGTAGTGGAAATTTGGTTGTTGCAGGCTGTAGGGTGACAGGTTTGAGTAGTTGGCACTATTGGCCTAGGCTCCGCGTAGCTATTCAAAGACTTCTAACCTTGTGAAACGGGATGCTACTTGAAAGACGCTTTCTCCCCCTGTTGTTTCACAGAGATGAGTATACGACCCTTGTCCTGTAGGCCTTGCATAGGTGTTCCCATGAGTTCTCACTTAGCGAAATCAAATGTTACTTGAAAGAATGTTCCACCCACAGTTATTTTCAGAGAATGCAGCCTATGGCACTATCTGCCTAGGCCCCACATGTGCATTGCAACGTTTGTAGCTTGGTGAAAGGAAGCTTTAGGGGAAAGATTTCCCTTCCCCACAGTGCTGTTTTACAGAGTGGAATATATGGCACGTTGCCTGTAGACCCGCCGTTCCTTTTCCACCAATTCTGAGATCAGATGCTAGAGGGACGACGCCTTCGCCACAGTGCTGTTTCACAAAGTTGAGGACAAGGCACTTTCCTCATAGAGTTCGCATAACGTTTCAAACCCTTCTCACCATACGACAAGGTGACAGAACGATAACCTCCCCGGCCTTTCATAGAGTTGCGTCTACTGCACTCTCTGAGTAGGTTTTCCAATAGTTCTCACTGGGTGAAATCCGATGTTAGTTGAGGGAATGTTTCACCCAGCATATTTCACAGAAGGTAGTAAATGGCACTATCGGCCTGGGCCCCGCACGTGTGTTCAAACATTTGTAGCTCTAGTGGAAGCAGGTTTCAGGTGAAACGTGGCTTCACCACAGTGTTGTTTCAACAGTTGCGCATATGGCACGTTCCATGGAAGTCATGCTTAGGTGTTGAAATTACTTTAAGTTTCTGAAACCAAATGGTGAAAGAGAGCTTCAGCATACTGTTGTTTCAGGGAGTTGAGTATATGGCACATTCCGCACAATTCCCTGCCGGGCTGTTCAAACTCCGGTAACTTAGTGAAACCAGAGGTTAGTGGGAAGATGGATTCCCCAGTGTTGTTTGACAGAATTGCGTATATGGCACTTTTTGCCTAGGGCCCGCCATGGTTTTGGACAAGCTCTAACGTAGTGAAAGCAGTTGTTCGTACCGAGATGATTTCCCCATAGTTTTGTTTCGCACAGTGAATGAAGTGTATTGGTTTTTCCGGCCAGGAGCTGCATAGGTTGTCAAAGCCAGTGCCTACAAACGCACTTACCATGTTGACCCCAGAGAGTTTTCCAGAGTTGCCACTCATATAAACCAGATCGATGTTAATTGAAAGACAACTTCACCAGATTGTTACTTAACAGATTTGGGTAGATGGCAGTTTCCTTGTAAGTCATGCCTAAGTTTTCAAACTATTTTAACGACGTGAAAGCAGATGTTCGGTGACAGTTTCTCACCAGTGGTTTTTCAGAGTTGACTCTCTGGCATTTCCTATAAGCTGCGCATGTTTTCAAACCTTCCAACGTAACGATACATGATGTTCGCTGAAAGGTGGTTTTCGCAAAGTCCAATTTCACAGAATTGAGTGCATGGCACCGTCGGCATAGCCCCGCGCATAACTTTTCAGACACTTCAGGGTGAAACGTGATGCTAGCTGAAGGATGGTTTCACCATGTGTCGATTCACAGAGATGAATGTATGACACAGGGTAGGCCTGCCTATGTCTTCAAAGAGTTCTCTCAGTGAAACCAAGTGTTAGTTGAAGTTTCTTTCACCACAGTATTGTTGGTTACAGAGTTGAATAGATGGCCCTTTCCGTCTCTGTCGCTCATAGAGTTTCAAAGACTTCTAATTTAGTGAAACGAAGTTTTGGTTGAAATAGGGTTTCTCCACAGTGTTGTTTCACAGTGTTGAGTATATGGCACTTGTCCTGTGGGTCCCGCATAGCTTTTCAAACCGTTGTCACTCGATGAAACGGAGGTTGGTTGAAGGTATGTTTCACCACAGCAGTGTTCGACAGAGCGGAGTTTACGGCACTTTAAGTGTTCCTCCCTGTAAGGTGTTTCAATCACATCTAACGTAGTGAAAGCAGATGGTGGTCGGAAGATGGTTTCACCACACTGTTGTTTCACGGTATTGAGTACATGGTTCTATTCTTCTAGGCCAACATTTGCATTCAAACACAACTTAATGAAACCAGATGTTAGGTGAAGGATCATTTCCTCAGAGCGTTGTTTCACAGAGTTGCGTATATGGCACTTTCCGTGTAGGTCATGCGTTGCTTGTCAAACTGCTTTAGTTTTCTGAAACTACATACTCATGAAAGAATCTTCGTCCAGAGTGCTTTTTTTTCAAAGCGTCGAGTATACGGCACTTTCTGCATAAGCCGCGCCTAGGTTTGCAAACACTTCCAACTTAGTGACACGAGCTAGTTGAAAGATGGATTGTCCACGGTATTTTCTCACAGTATCCAGTATGTGTCACTTTCCTCATCATTTCCCACATAGGTTTTCAAACCCTTCTGACTTCGTGATACCAGATGTTACTTGAAAGAGCCTTCCTTCCTGCAAAGTGCAGTTTCACCGAGTTGAATATATGGCACTGTCGGCAGATACCCCGCAAACTTTTTCACAGAGTTATGGCTTGAAACGAGATGTTCGTTGAAAGATCGTTTCACCACAGTGTTGTTTCCACCGAGTTCTGTACGTGGCACTTTCAGCAAAGGCTCCGCATAGTTTCACACCCTTCTCAGTGAACAAGATGTTAGTTGAAGGATGGTTTCCCCACAGTGGTGTTTCCCAAGTGGTGCATATGGCCTTATTCATGCAGGCCCCGCCTGCGGTTGCAAACCCTTCAGTCGTAGAGATACATGAGGTTAGATGACATAGGATTTGCCCACACACATATGTGAAGGGAGTCGAGTATATGGCACTTTCCCCATAAGCCGTGCATAGGTTTTCAAACACTTCAAACTTAGTGCCCCAAGATAATTGATAGATGGATTGTCCACTCTATTTTCTCACAGGGTCCCACAGTATATGTCACTTTCCACATCGTTCCCCACACAGGTTTTACAATGCTCCTCACGTAGTTTCATAAAGATGTTAGCTGAAAAATGCTTCCCTAAGAGTTCAGTTTGAGAGTGGAGTATAGGGCAATTCTGCATAGGTCCCGCAGAGCTTTTCAAACACTTCTAACTTAGGGAAACGAAATGTTAGTTGAAAGATCGTTTCCCCACAGGGTTGTTTCACAGAGTTCAGCATATGGCACTTACCGTGTGGGCTGTGCATAGGTTTCCAAAAGAGTTCACCCTGGGCGAAATCAGATATTAGTTGAAAGAATGGCACTTTCCCCATACGCCGCGCATAGGTTTTCAAACACTTCTAACCTAAATGAAAGAAGAATTGAGTTGAAAGACGGTTTCTCACAGTGTTGTTCCACAGTTGTCAGTATCTTGTACTTCCTGCCTTTTACCCGCATAGTTTTTCAAACGCTCCTTCCTAACTTGGTGCTACAGGATATTACTCTCAAGATGGTTTCCGCAAAGTGCAGGCTGACAGAGGTGAGTGAGTATATGGCACTTTCGGCATAGGCTCCCCATGGGTTTTCTAACGCTTCCAGTTTAGTTATACAAGATGTTGATTGAAAGATGGTTTCCCCACATGTTGTGTCACAGATTTGAGTATATGACCCTTTCCGCATAACCCCCAATAGTCTTCAATTCTCAATGATTGAAACCAGATGTTATTTGAAAGATCTTTTCACCACGTCGTTGTTTCACACAGTTGAGTGTATGGCCCTTAGTTTTTAGGCTTCTCATAGGTTTTCAAACCGTTCTAAGAGGAACGAGATGGTAGTGGAAAGGTGGTTTCCCCACAGTGTTATTTCACAACGTTGAAGGCATGGCATGATCCTCGTGCATAGGCCCCGCATCTGTTTTCAAACACTTGCAACTGATATTAAGAGACAGATTGTTTCCCGACCGTGCTGTTTCACAGAGTCGAGTAAGTGGCGCGTGCACTGTAGCCCCATTATGGTTTTCGAGCCCCATTATGCTTCATTAGAGTGAAGCAAGAGATTAGTTGGAAGATGGATTCCCCACAGAGTGGCTCTAAGGCAGTTTCCTCAAAAGCCCAGCATGGGTTTTCAAACACTTCGTTCGTGAAAGAGGATGTCGGTTGAAAGACCATTTTTCCACATTTTTTTACACAATAGAGTATAAGTCACTCTCGTCAAAATTCCCTGCAAATGGTGACAACACCTGGCAGGGAAGCAAGATGTTATGAAGGATGGTTTCACCACACTGTTGTGGCACAGAGTTGAGTAATCGTACATTCCCCATTGCTGCCTGCGTGGGTTTTCAAACCCTTCTAAATTAGTGAAATCAGACGGTCGTTGAAAGAGGTTCACACCAGAGTGTTGTTTCACAGAGTTGACTATATGGCAACTTGTCTCATAGTTAACCGATCATAAGTTTTCCATCACTTCCAAATTAGTGAAACCGAAAGTTTGTTGAAAGATGGTTCCGCACACTCTGCTTTCACAGATTTGAGTGTAAGGCACTTTCTGCATAGGCCGCAACCTGGTTTTCACACGTCTAGCTTCGAGAAACCACATGTTAGGTGAAAGGTTTCCCCACCGTCTTCTTCCATAGAGTTGAGTATAAAACTCTCAGATAAGCTGTTGTTTCACAGAGATGAGTGTACGGCACTTTCATTATAAGCTCCGCATAGGTTTTCAAACAATTTCATCTGATTGGAATAAGATTTTAGTGGCAAGCTGTTTCCCCGCAGTGTTTCTTCATACAGTTTTGTAGACGGCACTTTCGTTGTTGGCCCTGCGTGGGTCTTCAAGTACTTCTAACAGTGGAAGCAGATGATAGTTTCACCACACAGTTGTTTCACAAGGTTGAGTACATGGCACTTTTGGTGTCGACTCCACATGGGTTTTCCAACACTTCTAATGTAGTGAAATAGGATTTTGGTTGAAAGACGGTTTCCGCACAGTGTTATTTGCCAGAGTGTATGGCACTTTATACATAGACCCCGCATAAAGTTTTCAAATAGCTATAACAGAACGTAACATGAAAACATAACATAACATAACATAACATAACATAACATGACGTAACTGTAACAGAACGTAACTCAGACATAACATAATAACTCTAACATGGTGGTTGAAGGACGGTTTCTCCACAAAAGGGTGTCCCAACGTGCAGGGACTTGACAGAGTACATGGCACTTTCTGCATAAGCCCCCACGGAGTTCTTCAAACACTTCTAACCAGGTGAAACAGGATATCAGTTGAAAGAAGGTTTCTGCACAGTGTTCTTTTCACAGTGGCTGGTGTATGTAACCTTCCCCCTCGATCCCCACATAGGTCTTCAAACACTTCCAACTGAGCGAAACGAGCTGTTAGTTAAAAGATGATTTTTCCCCACTGTGTTCTTTCACACAGTTGACTCTAGTACACTTTGTAGGCCGTGCATATGTTTTCAAACAGTTCTCAGTGAGACGAGATGCCAGTTGAAAGATGGTTTCTTCCCAGTACTCTCTCACAACGTCACTTTCCCCATCGATCCCCGCATGGGGTTTCCAACACTTCTGACTTAGTGAAAGAGAACGTTGAAAGACGTTTTCCCCACAGTGTTCTTTCATAGAGTGGGAGGCCCTTTCAGTCTGGACCACACAGGAGCTTTCAGACACTTCCAATTTAGTTGAATCAAATGTCACTTGAAAGGTGGTTTCCCCAAAGCCCGGTTGGACAGAGCTGCGTATATATGACCCTTTCCACATCATTCCCTCCATAGGTTTTCAAACATGTTTCTATGGTAGCGACACAAGGTGTTAGTTGAAAGATGGTTTCGCCAAAGTGCAGCTTGACAGAGTTGAGTATATGGCACTTTCTGCATTCATCCCGGCGTAGTTTTGCAAATGCTTCTAACGTCCTAAATCAGGTGGTCACAAGACCTTTTACCCAGAGTGCTCTTTCACACAGTTGACTATATGGCACTTTGTAGGTTTTCAGACAGTTCACAGTGAAACCAGATGTTAGTCGCAAGATTGTTTCCCTACAGCGTCGTTTCACAGAATGGAGTACACGGCCCTTGCGCATAGGCCCTGCAGAAGTTTTCCAACCCTTTTAACTTGGCGACAGCAGATGTGAGTTGGAAGACCGTTTCTCCCCACAGTACGATTTGGCTGTGTCGAGTATACGTCACTTTTCTCATGGTTCCTAGGAGAGTGTTTGAAACACTTCTAACACGGTGAAACAAGATGTTAGTTGAAAGGTGGTTTCCCCAAAAGCTGCTTGACACACTTGAGCATAGGGCACTTTCCGCATAAGCCCCCATAGGTTTTCACATACTTCCAACAAGTGAACCCAGATGCCCTTTGGCTGTGGGGTGAAGCCTGTGGCTTCACCACAGTGAGTTTTACAGAGTTGAGCCTATAGCACTTCCCGCGTAGTACCGGCATAGGTTTGCAAACACTTCTAAGTGGAACAAGAAGAGGTTAATTGAAACGTGGAAACCCCACAGTGTTGTTTCAGAGTTGACTATGTGGCACTTTTGACGCCGGCCCTGCACGGGTGTTCAAATACTTCCAACCTCGTGAAGAGAGACGTTATTGGAAAAATGGCTTCCCCACAGTGACTCACAGAGGTGACTGTATGACACTTTTGGTGTAGTCTCCGCCCGGTTTTCAAAGACTTCTAACTTAGTGAAATATGTTAGTTGGAAGATGGTTCCCCAAGCTCTTGTGTCACAGAGCTGAGTACCTGGCACTTTCCGCCTAGACCCCGAATAGTTTTCAAACCGTTTTCAATTCGTGAGGCCAGATGTTAGCTGAAAGATCGTTTCAGCACACTGTTGTTTCCCACAGTTGAGTATGTGGCACTTAGCCGTTAGGCTTCTCCTAGGTTTTCAAACACTCCTATCTCAGCGAACCCAGACGGTAGTTGAAAGGCGGCTTCCCCACAGTGTAGTTTCCCAGAGGTGAGTGTATGGCACCATCCTGCTACGCCCTGCGTGCGTTTTCAAACACTTGTTACTGAGTGCAACCAGATCTCAGCAGAAAGATGCTTCCCAGATAGACTTGTGTCCCGAGGTGAGTATGAGACACTTTCGGCGTAGGCCCCGCGTGGTTTTCAAACACCTCTAACTTAGTGAAGCGAGAGATGAGTTGGAGGATGGGTTCCACACAGTGGTCTATCTCAGAGTTGCCTATATGGCCCTTTCCGCACAGATCCCGCATAGCTGTGAAGCCATTTTAACTTAGTGAAACTAGATGATAGTTGAAACAACGTTGCCCCACAAGCTTTTCGCAAGGTGATGGCACTTTCCGTGTAGGCTTCACATAGGTTTCCAAACACGTTTCACTTAGTGAGACCCGGGGTAGACCGTGAACGACGGTTTCCTCCCAATGTTCTTTCCCAGAAAGGAGTGTACGGCACTCTCCACTTCGGCCCCGCATGTGTTTTTCAACGCTTGTAATTTAGTGTAACCAGACGTTCAGTGAAAGGTTGTTTCCCCAAGTGTTTGTATCCCTGAGGTGAGTGTCTAGCGCTTTCCCTGTACGCCCCGCATAGGGTTTCAAACTCTTCTAATTTTGTGAAACGAGATCTTTCTTAACGACGGTTTTGCCACACTGTTTTTTTTCACAGAGTTACATACAAGGCACTTTCCGCATAAGCCCTCCATGGGTTTTCCAACATTTATAACGTAGTGAACAAGGTGTGAGCTGAAAGAGTGAAACACTTGTAACTTAGTGACACATGATGACAGTGGAAAAACGCTTTCTCCACAGGATTCTTTCACAGTGGCTGCTATATGTCACCTTCCACGTCGTTTCCAGCATACATTTTCTAAGTTTTCTACGTCAAACAGGATGTTAGTTGGAGGATGGTTTCCTCACTTTGTTGTTTGGCAGAATTGAGTATACGGCCCTGTCGTTATCGGCCCCGCCTGCTTTTTCACGCATTTTTGACTTAGTGATACAAGATGTTAGTTGAGAGATGGTTTGTCCACGGTATTCTCTCACAGGGTCGTGTGTATGTCCCTTTCCTCGTTGTTCCCTGCCTGGCTTGTCAAACCCTTCTAACGTAGGGATACAAGATGTAACTTGAAAGATGGTTTTCGCCAAGTGCACTTCGACAGAGTTGAGTGTACGGTTCTGTCGGCACATGACCCGCATAGTTTGTCCACCACTTCTAATGTAGTGAAGCGATGTGTTACTTGAAAGAGAGTTTCTTCGCTTTGTCGTTTCATAGGTTCTTTGTCACTTGCCGCGTAGACCCTGCCTAAGTTTTCAAACGGTGGTGACTGACTGAAATCAGGTGCTAGTTGAAAGATGTTTTCAGCACAGTGTGTTTTCCCAGAGTTGAGCATCTCGCACTTCCCGTCTAGTCCGTGCTTAGATTTCCAGACTCTTCTATCTTGGTGGAACAAGAAGTTACTTGCAAGGTGGTTTGTCCAGAGTACTCTCTCACAGCGTCGACTATGGGTCACTTTCCACATCGTTCCCCGCATAGGTTTTGAAACGCTTCTAATGTAGGGATGGAAGCTGTTAGTTGGAAAGATGGTTGCCACAAAGTGCAGTTTGACATTATGAGCCGTGCCTAGGTTTTCAGTGAGTTCTCACTCGGTGAAACCAGATGGCAGTTGGAAGATTGTTGCACCGCAACGTTGTTTCACAGAGTCGAGTATATGACACTATCCGCCTAGGCCCCGCGTGTGTATCCAAACATTGCACACTTCGTGAAAGACGCTCTAAGGTGAAAGAGTATTTCCCCCGAGTGTTTCAGAGTGGAGTATAGGGAACTTGCCACGTAGATCGTGCATAGGTTTTCAAACATTTTAACTTTGTGAAACCAGATGGTAGGCGAAAGATTCCTTCTCCACCCTGTTGGTTCACAGAGTTGTGTATATGACACTATCCTCCTAAGCCGCGCAAGGGTTTTCAAAGGCGTCTCCCTTAGTGACACAAGTTGTCACTTGAAAGATGGTTTGTCCACAGTAGTCTCTCACAGGGTCGATTAAAGGTCATTTTCCGCATCATTCCCCGCATAGGTTTGCAAACACTTCTACCTTCGTGAAGGAAGATGGTAGTGGAAATTTGGTTGTTGCAGGCTGTAGGGTGACAGGTTTGAGTAGTTGGCACTATTGGCCTAGGCTCCGCGTAGCTATTCAAAGACTTCTAACCTTGTGAAACGGGATGCTACTTGAAAGACGCTTTCTCCCCCTGTTGTTTCACAGAGATGAGTATACGACCCTTGTCCTGTAGGCCTTGCATAGGTGTTCCCATGAGTTCTCACTTAGCGAAATCAAATGTTACTTGAAAGAATGTTCCACCCACAGTTATTTTCAGAGAATGCAGCCTATGGCACTATCTGCCTAGGCCCCACATGTGCATTGCAACGTTTGTAGCTTGGTGAAAGGAAGCTTTAGGGGAAAGATTTCCCTTCCCCACAGTGCTGTTTTACAGAGTGGAATATATGGCACGTTGCCTGTAGACCCGCCGTTCCTTTTCCACCAATTCTGAGATCAGATGCTAGAGGGACGACGCCTTCGCCACAGTGCTGTTTCACAAAGTTGAGGACAAGGCACTTTCCTCATAGAGTTCGCATAACGTTTCAAACCCTTCTCACCATACGACAAGGTGACAGAATGATAACCTCCCCGGCCTTTCATAGAGTTGCGTCTACTGCACTCTCTGAGTAGGTTTTCCAATAGTTCTCACTGGGTGAAATCCGATGTTAGTTGAGGGAATGTTTCACCCAGCATATTTCACAGAAGGTAGTAAATGGCACTATCGGCCTGGGCCCCGCACGTGTGTTCAAACATTTGTAGCTCTAGTGGAAGCAGGTTTCAGGTGAAACGTGGCTTCACCACAGTGTTGTTTCAACAGTTGCGCATATGGCACGTTCCATGGAAGTCATGCTTAGGTGTTGAAATTACTTTAAGTTTCTGAAACCAAATGGTGAAAGAGAGCTTCAGCATACTGTTGTTTCAGGGAGTTGAGTATATGGCACATTCCGCACAATTCCCTGCCGGGCTGTTCAAACTCCGGTAACTTAGTGAAACCAGAGGTTAGTGGGAAGATGGATTCCCCAGTGTTGTTTGACAGAATTGCGTATATGGCACTTTTTGCCTAGGGCCCACCATGGTTTTGGACAAGCTCTAACGTAGTGAAAGCAGTTGTTCGTACCGAGATGATTTCCCCATAGTTTTGTTTCGCACAGTGAATGAAGTGTATTGGTTTTTCCGGCCAGGAGCTGCATAGGTTGTCAAAGCCAGTGCCTACAAACGCACTTACCATGTTGACCCCAGAGAGTTTTCCAGAGTTGCCACTCATATAAACCAGATCGATGTTAATTGAAAGACAACTTCACCAGATTGTTACTTAACAGATTTGGGTAGATGGCAGTTTCCTTGTAAGTCATGCCTAAGTTTTCAAACTATTTTAACGACGTGAAAGCAGATGTTCGGTGACAGTTTCTCACCAGTGGTTTTTCAGAGTTGACTCTCTGGCATTTCCTATAAGCTGCGCATGTTTTCAAACCTTCCAACGTAACGATACATGATGTTCGCTGAAAGGTGGTTTTCGCAAAGTCCAATTTCACAGAATTGAGTGCATGGCACCGTCGGCATAGCCCCGCGCATAACTTTTCAGACACTTCAGGGTGAAACGTGATGCTAGCTGAAGGATGGTTTCACCATGTGTCGATTCACAGAGATGAATGTATGACACAGGGTAGGCCTGCCTATGTCTTCAAAGAGTTCTCTCAGTGAAACCAAGTGTTAGTTGAAGTTTCTTTCACCACAGTATTGTTGGTTACAGAGTTGAATAGATGGCCCTTTCCGTCTCTGTCGCTCATAGAGTTTCAAAGACTTCTAATTTAGTGAAACGAAGTTTTGGTTGAAATAGGGTTTCTCCACAGTGTTGTTTCACAGTGTTGAGTATATGGCACTTGTCCTGTGGGTCCCGCATAGCTTTTCAAACCGTTGTCACTCGATGAAACGGAGGTTGGTTGAAGGTATGTTTCACCACAGCAGTGTTCGACAGAGCGGAGTTTACGGCACTTTAAGTGTTCCTCCCTGTAAGGTGTTTCAATCACATCTAACGTAGTGAAAGCAGATGGTGGTCGGAAGATGGTTTCACCACACTGTTGTTTCACGGTATTGAGTACATGGTTCTATTCTTCTAGGCCAACATTTGCATTCAAACACAACTTAATGAAACCAGATGTTAGGTGAAGGATCATTTCCTCAGAGCGTTGTTTCACAGAGTTGCGTATATGGCACTTTCCGTGTAGGTCATGCGTTGCTTGTCAAACTGCTTTAGTTTTCTGAAACTACATACTCATGAAAGAATCTTCGTCCAGAGTGCTTTTTTTTCAAAGCGTCGAGTATACGGCACTTTCTGCATAAGCCGCGCCTAGGTTTGCAAACACTTCCAACTTAGTGACACGAGCTAGTTGAAAGATGGATTGTCCACGGTATTTTCTCACAGTATCCAGTATGTGTCACTTTCCTCATCATTTCCCACATAGGTTTTCAAACCCTTCTGACTTCGTGATACCAGATGTTACTTGAAAGAGCCTTCCTTCCTGCAAAGTGCAGTTTCACCGAGTTGAATATATGGCACTGTCGGCAGATACCCCGCAAACTTTTTCACAGAGTTATGGCTTGAAACGAGATGTTCGTTGAAAGATCGTTTCACCACAGTGTTGTTTCCACCGAGTTCTGTACGTGGCACTTTCAGCAAAGGCTCCGCATAGTTTCACACCCTTCTCAGTGAACAAGATGTTAGTTGAAGGATGGTTTCCCCACAGTGGTGTTTCCCAAGTGGTGCATATGGCCTTATTCATGCAGGCCCCGCCTGCGGTTGCAAACCCTTCAGTCGTAGAGATACATGAGGTTAGATGACATAGGATTTGCCCACACACATATGTGAAGGGAGTCGAGTATATGGCACTTTCCCC
Organism: Panthera pardus; assembly: GCF_024362965.1. Taxonomy (NCBI): domain Eukaryota; kingdom Metazoa; phylum Chordata; class Mammalia; order Carnivora; family Felidae; genus Panthera; species Panthera pardus. Next base: position 24,094 of record NW_026526978.1, read on the forward strand.
ATAAGCCGTGCATAGGTTTTCAAACACTTCAAACTTAGTGCCCCAAGATAATTGATAGATGGATTGTCCACTCTATTTTCTCACAGGGTCCCACAGTATATGTCACTTTCCACATCGTTCCCCACACAGGTTTTACAATGCTCCTCACGTAGTTTCATAAAGATGTTAGCTGAAAAATGCTTCCCTAAGAGTTCAGTTTGAGAGTGGAGTATAGGGCAATTCTGCATAGGTCCCGCAGAGCTTTTCAAACACTTCTAACTTAGGGAAACGAAATGTTAGTTGAAAGATCGTTTCCCCACAGGGTTGTTTCACAGAGTTCAGCATATGGCACTTACCGTGTGGGCTGTGCATAGGTTTCCAAAAGAGTTCACCCTGGGCGAAATCAGATATTAGTTGAAAGAATGGCACTTTCCCCATACGCCGCGCATAGGTTTTCAAACACTTCTAACCTAAATGAAAGAAGAATTGAGTTGAAAGACGGTTTCTCACAGTGTTGTTCCACAGTTGTCAGTATCTTGTACTTCCTGCCTTTTACCCGCATAGTTTTTCAAACGCTCCTTCCTAACTTGGTGCTACAGGATATTACTCTCAAGATGGTTTCCGCAAAGTGCAGGCTGACAGAGGTGAGTGAGTATATGGCACTTTCGGCATAGGCTCCCCATGGGTTTTCTAACGCTTCCAGTTTAGTTATACAAGATGTTGATTGAAAGATGGTTTCCCCACATGTTGTGTCACAGATTTGAGTATATGACCCTTTCCGCATAACCCCCAATAGTCTTCAATTCTCAATGATTGAAACCAGATGTTATTTGAAAGATCTTTTCACCACGTCGTTGTTTCACACAGTTGAGTGTATGGCCCTTAGTTTTTAGGCTTCTCATAGGTTTTCAAACCGTTCTAAGAGGAACGAGATGGTAGTGGAAAGGTGGTTTCCCCACAGTGTTATTTCACAACGTTGAAGGCATGGCATGATCCTCGTGCATAGGCCCCGCATCTGTTTTCAAACACTTGCAACTGATATTAAGAGACAGATTGTTTCCCGACCGTGCTGTTTCACAGAGTCGAGTAAGTGGCGCTTGCACTGTAGCCCCATTATGGTTTTCGAGCCCCATTATGCTTCATTAGAGTGAAGCAAGAGATTAGTTGGAAGATGGATTCCCCACAGAGGGGCTCTAAGGCAGTTTCCTCAAAAGCCCAGCATGGGTTTTCAAACACTTCGTTCGTGAAAGAGGATGTCGGTTGAAAGACCATTTTTCCACATTTTTTTACACAATAGAGTATAAGTCACTCTCGTCAAAATTCCCTGCAAATGGTGACAACACCTGGCAGGGAAGCAAGATGTTATGAAGGATGGTTTCACCACACTGTTGTGGCACAGAGTTGAGTAATCGTACATTCCCCATTGCTGCCTGCGTGGGTTTTCAAACCCTTCTAAATTAGTGAAATCAGACGGTCGTTGAAAGAGGTTCACACCAGAGTGTTGTTTCACAGAGTTGACTATATGGCAACTTGTCTCATAGTTAACCGATCATAAGTTTTCCATCACTTCCAAATTAGTGAAACCGAAAGTTTGTTGAAAGATGGTTCCGCACACTCTGCTTTCACAGATTTGAGTGTAAGGCACTTTCTGCATAGGCCGCAACCTGGTTTTCACACGTCTAGCTTCGAGAAACCACATGTTAGGTGAAAGGTTTCCCCACCGTCTTCTTCCATAGAGTTGAGTATAAAACTCTCAGATAAGCTGTTGTTTCACAGAGATGAGTGTACGGCACTTTCATTATAAGCTCCGCATAGGTTTTCAAACAATTTCATCTGATTGGAATAAGATTTTAGTGGCAAGCTGTTTCCCCGCAGTGTTTCTTCATACAGTTTTGTAGACGGCACTTTCGTTGTTGGCCCTGCGTGGGTCTTCAAGTACTTCTAACAGTGGAAGCAGATGATAGTTTCACCACACAGTTGTTTCACAAGGTTGAGTACATGGCACTTTTGGTGTCGACTCCACATGGGTTTTCCAACACTTCTAATGTAGTGAAATAGGATTTTGGTTGAAAGACGGTTTCCGCACAGTGTTATTTGCCAGAGTGTATGGCACTTTATACATAGACCCCGCATAAAGTTTTCAAATAGCTATAACAGAACGTAACATGAAAACATAACATAACATAACATAACATAACATAACATGACGTAACTGTAACAGAACGTAACTCAGACATAACATAATAACTCTAACATGGTGGTTGAAGGACGGTTTCTCCACAAAAGGGTGTCCCAACGTGCAGGGACTTGACAGAGTACATGGCACTTTCTGCATAAGCCCCCACGGAGTTCTTCAAACACTTCTAACCAGGTGAAACAGGATATCAGTTGAAAGAAGGTTTCTGCACAGTGTTCTTTTCACAGTGGCTGGTGTATGTAACCTTCCCCCTCGATCCCCACATAGGTCTTCAAACACTTCCAACTGAGCGAAACGAGCTGTTAGTTAAAAGATGATTTTTCCCCACTGTGTTCTTTCACACAGTTGACTCTAGTACACTTTGTAGGCCGTGCATATGTTTTCAAACAGTTCTCAGTGAGACGAGATGCCAGTTGAAAGATGGTTTCTTCCCAGTACTCTCTCACAACGTCACTTTCCCCATCGATCCCCGCATGGGGTTTCCAACACTTCTGACTTAGTGAAAGAGAACGTTGAAAGACGTTTTCCCCACAGTGTTCTTTCATAGAGTGGGAGGCCCTTTCAGTCTGGACCACACAGGAGCTTTCAGACACTTCCAATTTAGTTGAATCAAATGTCACTTGAAAGGTGGTTTCCCCAAAGCCCGGTTGGACAGAGCTGCGTATATATGACCCTTTCCACATCATTCCCTCCATAGGTTTTCAAACATGTTTCTATGGTAGCGACACAAGGTGTTAGTTGAAAGATGGTTTCGCCAAAGTGCAGCTTGACAGAGTTGAGTATATGGCACTTTCTGCATTCATCCCGGCGTAGTTTTGCAAATGCTTCTAACGTCCTAAATCAGGTGGTCACAAGACCTTTTACCCAGAGTGCTCTTTCACACAGTTGACTATATGGCACTTTGTAGGTTTTCAGACAGTTCACAGTGAAACCAGATGTTAGTCGCAAGATTGTTTCCCTACAGCGTCGTTTCACAGAATGGAGTACACGGCCCTTGCGCATAGGCCCTGCAGAAGTTTTCCAACCCTTTTAACTTGGCGACAGCAGATGTGAGTTGGAAGACCGTTTCTCCCCACAGTACGATTTGGCTGTGTCGAGTATACGTCACTTTTCTCATGGTTCCTAGGAGAGTGTTTGAAACACTTCTAACACGGTGAAACAAGATGTTAGTTGAAAGGTGGTTTCCCCAAAAGCTGCTTGACACACTTGAGCATAGGGCACTTTCCGCATAAGCCCCCATAGGTTTTCACATACTTCCAACAAGTGAACCCAGATGCCCTTTGGCTGTGGGGTGAAGCCTGTGGCTTCACCACAGTGAGTTTTACAGAGTTGAGCCTATAGCACTTCCCGCGTAGTACCGGCATAGGTTTGCAAACACTTCTAAGTGGAACAAGAAGAGGTTAATTGAAACGTGGAAACCCCACAGTGTTGTTTCAGAGTTGACTATGTGGCACTTTTGACGCCGGCCCTGCACGGGTGTTCAAATACTTCCAACCTCGTGAAGAGAGACGTTATTGGAAAAATGGCTTCCCCACAGTGACTCACAGAGGTGACTGTATGACACTTTTGGTGTAGTCTCCGCCCGGTTTTCAAAGACTTCTAACTTAGTGAAATATGTTAGTTGGAAGATGGTTCCCCAAGCTCTTGTGTCACAGAGCTGAGTACCTGGCACTTTCCGCCTAGACCCCGAATAGTTTTCAAACCGTTTTCAATTCGTGAGGCCAGATGTTAGCTGAAAGATCGTTTCAGCACACTGTTGTTTCCCACAGTTGAGTATGTGGCACTTAGCCGTTAGGCTTCTCCTAGGTTTTCAAACACTCCTATCTCAGCGAACCCAGACGGTAGTTGAAAGGCGGCTTCCCCACAGTGTAGTTTCCCAGAGGTGAGTGTATGGCACCATCCTGCTACGCCCTGCGTGCGTTTTCAAACACTTGTTACTGAGTGCAACCAGATCTCAGCAGAAAGATGCTTCCCAGATAGACTTGTGTCCCGAGGTGAGTATGAGACACTTTCGGCGTAGGCCCCGCGTGGTTTTCAAACACCTCTAACTTAGTGAAGCGAGAGATGAGTTGGAGGATGGGTTCCACACAGTGGTCTATCTCAGAGTTGCCTATATGGCCCTTTCCGCACAGATCCCGCATAGCTGTGAAGCCATTTTAACTTAGTGAAACTAGATGATAGTTGAAACAACGTTGCCCCACAAGCTTTTCGCAAGGTGATGGCACTTTCCGTGTAGGCTTCACATAGGTTTCCAAACACGTTTCACTTAGTGAGACCCGGGGTAGACCGTGAACGACGGTTTCCTCCCAATGTTCTTTCCCAGAAAGGAGTGTACGGCACTCTCCACTTCGGCCCCGCATGTGTTTTTCAACGCTTGTAATTTAGTGTAACCAGACGTTCAGTGAAAGGTTGTTTCCCCAAGTGTTTGTATCCCTGAGGTGAGTGTCTAGCGCTTTCCCTGTACGCCCCGCATAGGGTTTCAAACTCTTCTAATTTTGTGAAACGAGATCTTTCTTAACGACGGTTTTGCCACACTGTTTTTTTTCACAGAGTTACATACAAGGCACTTTCCGCATAAGCCCTCCATGGGTTTTCCAACATTTATAACGTAGTGAACAAGGTGTGAGCTGAAAGAGTGAAACACTTGTAACTTAGTGACACATGATGACAGTGGAAAAACGCTTTCTCCACAGGATTCTTTCACAGTGGCTGCTATATGTCACCTTCCACGTCGTTTCCAGCATACATTTTCTAAGTTTTCTACGTCAAACAGGATGTTAGTTGGAGGATGGTTTCCTCACTTTGTTGTTTGGCAGAATTGAGTATACGGCCCTGTCGTTATCGGCCCCGCCTGCTTTTTCACGCATTTTTGACTTAGTGATACAAGATGTTAGTTGAGAGATGGTTTGTCCACGGTATTCTCTCACAGGGTCGTGTGTATGTCCCTTTCCTCGTTGTTCCCTGCCTGGCTTGTCAAACCCTTCTAACGTAGGGATACAAGATGTAACTTGAAAGATGGTTTTCGCCAAGTGCACTTCGACAGAGTTGAGTGTACGGTTCTGTCGGCACATGACCCGCATAGTTTGTCCACCACTTCTAATGTAGTGAAGCGATGTGTTACTTGAAAGAGAGTTTCTTCGCTTTGTCGTTTCATAGGTTCTTTGTCACTTGCCGCGTAGACCCTGCCTAAGTTTTCAAACGGTGGTGACTGACTGAAATCAGGTGCTAGTTGAAAGATGTTTTCAGCACAGTGTGTTTTCCCAGAGTTGAGCATCTCGCACTTCCCGTCTAGTCCGTGCTTAGATTTCCAGACTCTTCTATCTTGGTGGAACAAGAAGTTACTTGCAAGGTGGTTTGTCCAGAGTACTCTCTCACAGCGTCGACTATGGGTCACTTTCCACATCGTTCCCCGCATAGGTTTTGAAACGCTTCTAATGTAGGGATGGAAGCTGTTAGTTGGAAAGATGGTTGCCACAAAGTGCAGTTTGACATTATGAGCCGTGCCTAGGTTTTCAGTGAGTTCTCACTCGGTGAAACCAGATGGCAGTTGGAAGATTGTTGCACCGCAACGTTGTTTCACAGAGTCGAGTATATGACACTATCCGCCTAGGCCCCGCGTGTGTATCCAAACATTGCACACTTCGTGAAAGACGCTCTAAGGTGAAAGAGTATTTCCCCCGAGTGTTTCAGAGTGGAGTATAGGGAACTTGCCACGTAGATCGTGCATAGGTTTTCAAACATTTTAACTTTGTGAAACCAGATGGTAGGCGAAAGATTCCTTCTCCACCCTGTTGGTTCACAGAGTTGTGTATATGACACTATCCTCCTAAGCCGCGCAAGGGTTTTCAAAGGCGTCTCCCTTAGTGACACAAGTTGTCACTTGAAAGATGGTTTGTCCACAGTAGTCTCTCACAGGGTCGATTAAAGGTCATTTTCCGCATCATTCCCCGCATAGGTTTGCAAACACTTCTACCTTCGTGAAGGAAGATGGTAGTGGAAATTTGGTTGTTGCAGGCTGTAGGGTGACAGGTTTGAGTAGTTGGCACTATTGGCCTAGGCTCCGCGTAGCTATTCAAAGACTTCTAACCTTGTGAAACGGGATGCTACTTGAAAGACGCTTTCTCCCCCTGTTGTTTCACAGAGATGAGTATACGACCCTTGTCCTGTAGGCCTTGCATAGGTGTTCCCATGAGTTCTCACTTAGCGAAATCAAATGTTACTTGAAAGAATGTTCCACCCACAGGTATTTTCAGAGAATGCAGCCTATGGCACTATCTGCCTAGGCCCCACATGTGCATTGCAACGTTTGTAGCTTGGTGAAAGGAAGCTTTAGGGGAAAGATTTCCCTTCCCCACAGTGCTGTTTTACAGAGTGGAATATATGGCACGTTGCCTGTAGACCCGCCGTTCCTTTTCCACCAATTCTGAGATCAGATGCTAGAGGGACGACGCCTTCGCCACAGTGCTGTTTCACAAAGTTGAGGACAAGGCACTTTCCTCATAGAGTTCGCATAACGTTTCAAACCCTTCTCACCATACGACAAGGTGACAGAACGATAACCTCCCCGGCCTTTCATAGAGTTGCGTCTACTGCACTCTCTGAGTAGGTTTTCCAATAGTTCTCACTGGGTGAAATCCGATGTTAGTTGAGGGAATGTTTCACCCAGCATATTTCACAGAAGGTAGTAAATGGCACTATCGGCCTGGGCCCCGCACGTGTGTTCAAACATTTGTAGCTCTAGTGGAAGCAGGTTTCAGGTGAAACGTGGCTTCACCACAGTGTTGTTTCAACAGTTGCGCATATGGCACGTTCCATGGAAGTCATGCTTAGGTGTTGAAATTACTTTAAGTTTCTGAAACCAAATGGTGAAAGAGAGCTTCAGCATACTGTTGTTTCAGGGAGTTGAGTATATGGCACATTCCGCACAATTCCCTGCCGGGCTGTTCAAACTCCGGTAACTTAGTGAAACCAGAGGTTAGTGGGAAGATGGATTCCCCAGTGTTGTTTGACAGAATTGCGTATATGGCACTTTTTGCCTAGGGCCCGCCATGGTTTTGGACAAGCTCTAACGTAGTGAAAGCAGTTGTTCGTACCGAGATGATTTCCCCATAGTTTTGTTTCGCACAGTGAATGAAGTGTATTGGTTTTTCCGGCCAGGAGCTGCATAGGTTGTCAAAGCCAGTGCCTACAAACGCACTTACCATGTTGACCCCAGAGAGTTTTCCAGAGTTGCCACTCATATAAACCAGATCGATGTTAATTGAAAGACAACTTCACCAGATTGTTACTTAACAGATTTGGGTAGATGGCAGTTTCCTTGTAAGTCATGCCTAAGTTTTCAAACTATTTTAACGACGTGAAAGCAGATGTTCGGTGACAGTTTCTCACCAGTGGTTTTTCAGAGTTGACTCTCTGGCATTTCCTATAAGCTGCGCATGTTTTCAAACCTTCCAACGTAACGATACATGATGTTCGCTGAAAGGTGGTTTTCGCAAAGTCCAATTTCACAGAATTGAGTGCATGGCACCGTCGGCATAGCCCCGCGCATAACTTTTCAGACACTTCAGGGTGAAACGTGATGCTAGCTGAAGGATGGTTTCACCATGTGTCGATTCACAGAGATGAATGTATGACACAGGGTAGGCCTGCCTATGTCTTCAAAGAGTTCTCTCAGTGAAACCAAGTGTTAGTTGAAGTTTCTTTCACCACAGTATTGTTGGTTACAGAGTTGAATAGATGGCCCTTTCCGTCTCTGTCGCTCATAGAGTTTCAAAGACTTCTAATTTAGTGAAACGAAGTTTTGGTTGAAATAGGGTTTCTCCACAGTGTTGTTTCACAGTGTTGAGTATATGGCACTTGTCCTGTGGGTCCCGCATAGCTTTTCAAACCGTTGTCACTCGATGAAACGGAGGTTGGTTGAAGGTATGTTTCACCACAGCAGTGTTCGACAGAGCGGAGTTTACGGCACTTTAAGTGTTCCTCCCTGTAAGGTGTTTCAATCACATCTAACGTAGTGAAAGCAGATGGTGGTCGGAAGATGGTTTCACCACACTGTTGTTTCACGGTATTGAGTACATGGTTCTATTCTTCTAGGCCAACATTTGCATTCAAACACAACTTAATGAAACCAGATGTTAGGTGAAGGATCATTTCCTCAGAGCGTTGTTTCACAGAGTTGCGTATATGGCACTTTCCGTGTAGGTCATGCGTTGCTTGTCAAACTGCTTTAGTTTTCTGAAACTACATACTCATGAAAGAATCTTCGTCCAGAGTGCTTTTTTTTCAAAGCGTCGAGTATACGGCACTTTCTGCATAAGCCGCGCCTAGGTTTGCAAACACTTCCAACTTAGTGACACGAGCTAGTTGAAAGATGGATTGTCCACGGTATTTTCTCACAGTATCCAGTATGTGTCACTTTCCTCATCATTTCCCACATAGGTTTTCAAACCCTTCTGACTTCGTGATACCAGATGTTACTTGAAAGAGCCTTCCTTCCTGCAAAGTGCAGTTTCACCGAGTTGAATATATGGCACTGTCGGCAGATACCCCGCAAACTTTTTCACAGAGTTATGGCTTGAAACGAGATGTTCGTTGAAAGATCGTTTCACCACAGTGTTGTTTCCACCGAGTTCTGTACGTGGCACTTTCAGCAAAGGCTCCGCATAGTTTCACACCCTTCTCAGTGAACAAGATGTTAGTTGAAGGATGGTTTCCCCACAGTGGTGTTTCCCAAGTGGTGCATATGGCCTTATTCATGCAGGCCCCGCCTGCGGTTGCAAACCCTTCAGTCGTAGAGATACATGAGGTTAGATGACATAGGATTTGCCCACACACATATGTGAAGGGAGTCGAGTATATGGCACTTTCCCCATAAGCCGTGCATAGGTTTTCAAACACTTCAAACTTAGTGCCCCAAGATAATTGATAGATGGATTGTCCACTCTATTTTCTCACAGGGTCCCACAGTATATGTCACTTTCCACATCGTTCCCCACACAGGTTTTACAATGCTCCTCACGTAGTTTCATAAAGATGTTAGCTGAAAAATGCTTCCCTAAGAGTTCAGTTTGAGAGTGGAGTATAGGGCAATTCTGCATAGGTCCCGCAGAGCTTTTCAAACACTTCTAACTTAGGGAAACGAAATGTTAGTTGAAAGATCGTTTCCCCACAGGGTTGTTTCACAGAGTTCAGCATATGGCACTTACCGTGTGGGCTGTGCATAGGTTTCCAAAAGAGTTCACCCTGGGCGAAATCAGATATTAGTTGAAAGAATGGCACTTTCCCCATACGCCGCGCATAGGTTTTCAAACACTTCTAACCTAAATGAAAGAAGAATTGAGTTGAAAGACGGTTTCTCACAGTGTTGTTCCACAGTTGTCAGTATCTTGTACTTCCTGCCTTTTACCCGCATAGTTTTTCAAACGCTCCTTCCTAACTTGGTGCTACAGGATATTACTCTCAAGATGGTTTCCGCAAAGTGCAGGCTGACAGAGGTGAGTGAGTATATGGCACTTTCGGCATAGGCTCCCCATGGGTTTTCTAACGCTTCCAGTTTAGTTATACAAGATGTTGATTGAAAGATGGTTTCCCCACATGTTGTGTCACAGATTTGAGTATATGACCCTTTCCGCATAACCCCCAATAGTCTTCAATTCTCAATGATGGAAACCAGATGTTATTTGAAAGATCTTTTCACCACGTCGTTGTTTCACACAGTTGAGTGTATGGCCCTTAGTTTTTAGGCTTCTCATAGGTTTTCAAACCGTTCTAAGAGGAACGAGATGGTAGTGGAAAGGTGGTTTCCCCACAGTGTTATTTCACAACGTTGAAGGCATGGCATGATCCTCGTGCATAGGCCCCGCATCTGTTTTCAAACACTTGCAACTGATATTAAGAGACAGATTGTTTCCCGACCGTGCTGTTTCACAGAGTCGAGTAAGTGGCGCGTGCACTGTAGCCCCATTATGGTTTTCGAGCCCCATTATGCTTCATTAGAGTGAAGCAAGAGATTAGTTGGAAGATGGATTCCCCACAGAGGGGCTCTAAGGCAGTTTCCTCAAAAGCCCAGCATGGGTTTTCAAACACTTCGTTCGTGAAAGAGGATGTCGGTTGAAAGACCATTTTTCCACATTTTTTTACACAATAGAGTATAAGTCACTCTCGTCAAAATTCCCTGCAAATGGTGACAACACCTGGCAGGGAAGCAAGATGTTATGAAGGATGGTTTCACCACACTGTTGTGGCACAGAGTTGAGTAATCGTACATTCCCCATTGCTGCCTGCGTGGGTTTTCAAACCCTTCTAAATTAGTGAAATCAGACGGTCGTTGAAAGAGGTTCACACCAGAGTGTTGTTTCACAGAGTTGACTATATGGCAACTTGTCTCATAGTTAACCGATCATAAGTTTTCCATCACTTCCAAATTAGTGAAACCGAAAGTTTGTTGAAAGATGGTTCCGCACACTCTGCTTTCACAGATTTGAGTGTAAGGCACTTTCTGCATAGGCCGCAACCTGGTTTTCACACGTCTAGCTTCGAGAAACCACATGTTAGGTGAAAGGTTTCCCCACCGTCTTCTTCCATAGAGTTGAGTATAAAACTCTCAGATAAGCTGTTGTTTCACAGAGATGAGTGTACGGCACTTTCATTATAAGCTCCGCATAGGTTTTCAAACAATTTCATCTGATTGGAATAAGATTTTAGTGGCAAGCTGTTTCCCCGCAGTGTTTCTTCATACAGTTTTGTAGACGGCACTTTCGTTGTTGGCCCTGCGTGGGTCTTCAAGTACTTCTAACAGTGGAAGCAGATGATAGTTTCACCACACAGTTGTTTCACAAGGTTGAGTACATGGCACTTTTGGTGTCGACTCCACATGGGTTTTCCAACACTTCTAATGTAGTGAAATAGGATTTTGGTTGAAAGACGGTTTCCGCACAGTGTTATTTGCCAGAGTGTATGGCACTTTATACATAGACCCCGCATAAAGTTTTCAAATAGCTATAACAGAACGTAACATGAAAACATAACATAACATAACATAACATAACATAACATAACATGACGTAACTGTAACAGAACGTAACTCAGACATAACATAATAACTCTAACATGGTGGTTGAAGGACGGTTTTCTCCACAAAAGGGTGTCCCAACGTGCAGGGACTTGACAGAGTACATGGCACTTTCTGCATAAGCCCCCACGGAGTTCTTCAAACACTTCTAACCAGGTGAAACAGGATATCAGTTGAAAGAAGGTTTCTGCACAGTGTTCTTTTCACAGTGGCTGGTGTATGTAACCTTCCCCCTCGATCCCCACATAGGTCTTCAAACACTTCCAACTGAGCGAAACGAGCTGTTAGTTAAAAGATGATTTTTCCCCACTGTGTTCTTTCACACAGTTGACTCTAGTACACTTTGTAGGCCGTGCATATGTTTTCAAACAGTTCTCAGTGAGACGAGATGCCAGTTGAAAGATGGTTTCTTCCCAGTACTCTCTCACAACGTCACTTTCCCCATCGATCCCCGCATGGGGTTTCCAACACTTCTGACTTAGTGAAAGAGAACGTTGAAAGACGTTTTCCCCCACAGTGTTCTTTCATAGAGTGGGAGGCCCTTTCAGTCTGGACCACACAGGAGCTTTCAGACACTTCCAATTTAGTTGAATCAAATGTCACTTGAAAGGTGGTTTCCCCAAAGCCCGGTTGGACAGAGCTGCGTATATATGACCCTTTCCACATCATTCCCTCCATAGGTTTTCAAACATGTTTCTATGGTAGCGACACAAGGTGTTAGTTGAAAGATGGTTTCGCCAAAGTGCAGCTTGACAGAGTTGAGTATATGGCACTTTCTGCATTCATCCCGGCGTAGTTTTGCAAATGCTTCTAACGTCCTAAATCAGGTGGTCACAAGACCTTTTACCCAGAGTGCTCTTTCACACAGTTGACTATATGGCACTTTGTAGGTTTTCAGACAGTTCACAGTGAAACCAGATGTTAGTCGCAAGATTGTTTCCCTACAGCGTCGTTTCACAGAATGGAGTACACGGCCCTTGCGCATAGGCCCTGCAGAAGTTTTCCAACCCTTTTAACTTGGCGACAGCAGATGTGAGTTGGAAGACCGTTTCTCCCCACAGTACGATTTGGCTGTGTCGAGTATACGTCACTTTTCTCATGGTTCCTAGGAGAGTGTTTGAAACACTTCTAACACGGTGAAACAAGATGTTAGTTGAAAGGTGGTTTCCCCAAAAGCTGCTTGACACACTTGAGCATAGGGCACTTTCCGCATAAGCCCCCATAGGTTTTCACATACTTCCAACAAGTGAACCCAGATGCCCTTTGGCTGTGGGGTGAAGCCTGTGGCTTCACCACAGTGAGTTTTACAGAGTTGAGCCTATAGCACTTCCCGCGTAGTACCGGCATAGGTTTGCAAACACTTCTAAGTGGAACAAGAAGAGGTTAATTGAAACGTGGAAACCCCACAGTGTTGTTTCAGAGTTGACTATGTGGCACTTTTGACGCCGGCCCTGCACGGGTGTTCAAATACTTCCAACCTCGTGAAGAGAGACGTTATTGGAAAAATGGCTTCCCCACAGTGACTCACAGAGGTGACTGTATGACACTTTTGGTGTAGTCTCCGCCCGGTTTTCAAAGACTTCTAACTTAGTGAAATATGTTAGTTGGAAGATGGTTCCCCAAGCTCTTGTGTCACAGAGCTGAGTACCTGGCACTTTCCGCCTAGACCCCCGAATAGTTTTCAAACCGTTTTCAATTCGTGAGGCCAGATGTTAGCTGAAAGATCGTTTCAGCACACTGTTGTTTCCCACAGTTGAGTATGTGGCACTTAGCCGTTAGGCTTCTCCTAGGTTTTCAAACACTCCTATCTCAGCGAACCCAGACGGTAGTTGAAAGGCGGCTTCCCCACAGTGTAGTTTCCCAGAGGTGAGTGTATGGCACCATCCTGCTACGCCCTGCGTGCGTTTTCAAACACTTGTTACTGAGTGCAACCAGATCTCAGCAGAAAGATGCTTCCCAGATAGACTTGTGTCCCGAGGTGAGTATGAGACACTTTCGGCGTAGGCCCCCGCGTGGTTTTCAAACACCTCTAACTTAGTGAAGCGAGAGATGAGTTGGAGGATGGGTTCCACACAGTGGTCTATCTCAGAGTTGCCTATATGGCCCTTTCCGCACAGATCCCGCATAGCTGTGAAGCCATTTTAACTTAGTGAAACTAGATGATAGTTGAAACAACGTTGCCCCCACAAGCTTTTCGCAAGGTGATGGCACTTTCCGTGTAGGCTTCACATAGGTTTCCAAACACGTTTCACTTAGTGAGACCCGGGGTAGACCGTGAACGACGGTTTCCTCCCAATGTTCTTTCCCAGAAAGGAGTGTACGGCACTCTCCACTTCGGCCCCGCATGTGTTTTTTCAACGCTTGTAATTTAGTGTAACCAGACGTTCAGTGAAAGGTTGTTTCCCCAAGTGTTTGTATCCCTGAGGTGAGTGTCTAGCGCTTTCCCTGTACGCCCCGCATAGGGTTTCAAACTCTTCTAATTTTGTGAAACGAGATCTTTCTTAACGACGGTTTTGCCACACTGTTTTTTTTCACAGAGTTACATACAAGGCACTTTCCGCATAAGCCCTCCATGGGTTTTCCAACATTTATAACGTAGTGAACAAGGTGTGAGCTGAAAGAGTGAAACACTTGTAACTTAGTGACACATGATGACAGTGGAAAAACGCTTTCTCCACAGGATTCTTTCACAGTGGCTGCTATATGTCACCTTCCACGTCGTTTCCAGCATACATTTTCTAAGTTTTCTACGTCAAACAGGATGTTAGTTGGAGGATGGTTTCCTCACTTTGTTGTTTGGCAGAATTGAGTATACGGCCCTGTCGTTATCGGCCCCGCCTGCTTTTTCACGCATTTTTGACTTAGTGATACAAGATGTTAGTTGAGAGATGGTTTGTCCACGGTATTCTCTCACAGGGTCGTGTGTATGTCCCTTTCCTCGTTGTTCCCTGCCTGGCTTGTCAAACCCTTCTAACGTAGGGATACAAGATGTAACTTGAAAGATGGTTTTCGCCAAGTGCACTTCGACAGAGTTGAGTGTACGGTTCTGTCGGCACATGACCCGCATAGTTTGTCCACCACTTCTAATGTAGTGAAGCGATGTGTTACTTGAAAGAGAGTTTCTTCGCTTTGTCGTTTCATAGGTTCTTTGTCACTTGCCGCGTAGACCCTGCCTAAGTTTTCAAACGGTGGTGACTGACTGAAATCAGGTGCTAGTTGAAAGATGTTTTCAGCACAGTGTGTTTTCCCAGAGTTGAGCATCTCGCACTTCCCGTCTAGTCCGTGCTTAGATTTCCAGACTCTTCTATCTTGGTGGAACAAGAAGTTACTTGCAAGGTGGTTTGTCCAGAGTACTCTCTCACAGCGTCGACTATGGGTCACTTTCCACATCGTTCCCCGCATAGGTTTTGAAACGCTTCTAATGTAGGGATGGAAGCTGTTAGTTGGAAAGATGGTTGCCACAAAGTGCAGTTTGACATTATGAGCCGTGCCTAGGTTTTCAGTGAGTTCTCACTCGGTGAAACCAGATGGCAGTTGGAAGATTGTTGCACCGCAACGTTGTTTCACAGAGTCGAGTATATGACACTATCCGCCTAGGCCCCGCGTGTGTATCCAAACATTGCACACTTCGTGAAAGACGCTCTAAGGTGAAAGAGTATTTCCCCCGAGTGTTTCAGAGTGGAGTATAGGGAACTTGCCACGTAGATCGTGCATAGGTTTTCAAACATTTTAACTTTGTGAAACCAGATGGTAGGCGAAAGATTCCTTCTCCACCCTGTTGGTTCACAGAGTTGTGTATATGACACTATCCTCCTAAGCCGCGCAAGGGTTTTCAAAGGCGTCTCCCTTAGTGACACAAGTTGTCACTTGAAAGATGGTTTGTCCACAGTAGTCTCTCACAGGGTCGATTAAAGGTCATTTTCCGCATCATTCCCCGCATAGGTTTGCAAACACTTCTACCTTCGTGAAGGAAGATGGTAGTGGAAATTTGGTTGTTGCAGGCTGTAGGGTGACAGGTTTGAGTAGTTGGCACTATTGGCCTAGGCTCCGCGTAGCTATTCAAAGACTTCTAACCTTGTGAAAACGGGATGCTACTTGAAAGACGCTTTCTCCCCCTGTTGTTTCACAGAGATGAGTATACGACCCTTGTCCTGTAGGCCTTGCATAGGTGTTCCCATGAGTTCTCACTTAGCGAAATCAAATGTTACTTGAAAGAATGTTCCACCCACAGTTATTTTCAGAGAATGCAGCCTATGGCACTATCTGCCTAGGCCCCACATGTGCATTGCAACGTTTGTAGCTTGGTGAAAGGAAGCTTTAGGGAAAGATTTCCCTTCCCACAGTGCTGTTTTACAGAGTGGAATATATGGCACGTTGCCTGTAGACCCGCCGTTCCTTTTCCACCAATTCTGAGATCAGATGCTAGAGGGACGACGCCTTCGCCACAGTGCTGTTTCACAAAGTTGAGGACAAGGCACTTTCCTCATAGAGTTCGCATAACGTTTCAAACCCTTCTCACCATACGACAAGGTGACAGAACGATAACCTCCCCGGCCTTTCATAGAGTTGCGTCTACTGCACTCTCTGAGTAGGTTTTCCAATAGTTCTCACTGGGTGAAATCCGATGTTAGTTGAGGGAATGTTTCACCCAGCATATTT
>NW_026526979.1:0-40062 GCF_024362965.1 Panthera pardus
GTATGGCCCTTAGTTTTTAGGCTTCTCATAGGTTTTTCAAACCGTTCTAAGAGGAACGAGATGGTAGTGGAAAGGTGGTTTCCCCACAGTGTTATTTCACAACGTTGAAGGCATGGCATGATCCTCGTGCATAGGCCCCGCATCTGTTTTCAAACACTTGCAACTGATATTAAGAGACAGATTGTTTCCCGACCGTGCTGTTTCACAGAGTCGAGTAAGTGGCGCGTGCACTGTAGCCCCATTATGGTTTTCGAGCCCCATTATGCTTCATTAGAGTGAAGCAAGAGATTAGTTGGAAGATGGATTCCCCACAGAGTGGCTCTAAGGCAGTTTCCTCAAAAGCCCAGCATGGGTTTTCAAACACTTCGTTCGTGAAAGAGGATGTCGGTTGAAAGACCATTTTTCCACATTTTTTTACACAATAGAGTATAAGTCACTCTCGTCAAAATTCCCTGCAAATGGTGACAACACCTGGCAGGGAAGCAAGATGTTATGAAGGATGGTTTCACCCACACTGTTGTGGCACAGAGTTGAGTAATCGTACATTCCCCATTGCTGCCTGCGTGGGTTTTCAAACCCTTCTAAATTAGTGAAATCAGACGGTCGTTGAAAGAGGTTCACACCAGAGTGTTGTTTCACAGAGTTGACTATATGGCAACTTGTCTCATAGTTAACCGATCATAAGTTTTCCATCACTTCCAAATTAGTGAAACCGAAAGTTTGTTGAAAGATGGTTCCGCACACTCTGCTTTCACAGATTTGAGTGTAAGGCACTTTCTGCATAGGCCGCAACCTGGTTTTCACACGTCTAGCTTCGAGAAACCACATGTTAGGTGAAAGGTTTCCCCACCGTCTTCTTCCATAGAGTTGAGTATAAAACTCTCAGATAAGCTGTTGTTTCACAGAGATGAGTGTACGGCACTTTCATTATAAGCTCCGCATAGGTTTTCAAACAATTTCATCTGATTGGAATAAGATTTTAGTGGCAAGCTGTTTCCCCGCAGTGTTTCTTCATACAGTTTTGTAGACGGCACTTTCGTTGTTGGCCCTGCGTGGGTCTTCAAGTACTTCTAACAGTGGAAGCAGATGATAGTTTCACCACACAGTTGTTTCACAAGGTTGAGTACATGGCACTTTTGGTGTCGACTCCACATGGGTTTTCCAACACTTCTAATGTAGTGAAATAGGATTTTGGTTGAAAGACGGTTTCCGCACAGTGTTATTTGCCAGAGTGTATGGCACTTTATACATAGACCCCGCATAAAGTTTTCAAATAGCTATAACAGAACGTAACATGAAAACATAACATAACATAACATAACATAACATAACATAACATGACGTAACTGTAACAGAACGTAACTCAGACATAACATAATAACTCTAACATGGTGGTTGAAGGACGGTTTCTCCACAAAAGGGTGTCCCAACGTGCAGGGACTTGACAGAGTACATGGCACTTTCTGCATAAGCCCCCACGGAGTTCTTCAAACACTTCTAACCAGGTGAAACAGGATATCAGTTGAAAGAAGGTTTCTGCACAGTGTTCTTTTCACAGTGGCTGGTGTATGTAACCTTCCCCCTCGATCCCCACATAGGTCTTCAAACACTTCCAACTGAGCGAAACGAGCTGTTAGTTAAAAGATGATTTTTCCCCACTGTGTTCTTTCACACAGTTGGCTCTAGTACACTTTGTAGGCCGTGCATATGTTTTCAAACAGTTCTCAGTGAGACGAGATGCCAGTTGAAAGATGGTTTCTTCCCAGTACTCTCTCACAACGTCACTTTCCCCATCGATCCCCGCATGGGGTTTCCAACACTTCTGACTTAGTGAAAGAGAACGTTGAAAGACGTTTTCCCCACAGTGTTCTTTCATAGAGTGGGAGGCCCTTTCAGTCTGGACCACACAGGAGCTTTCAGACACTTCCAATTTAGTTGAATCAAATGTCACTTGAAAGGTGGTTTCCCCAAAGCCCGGTTGGACAGAGCTGCGTATATATGACCCTTTCCACATCATTCCCTCCATAGGTTTTCAAACATGTTTCTATGGTAGCGACACAAGGTGTTAGTTGAAAGATGGTTTCGCCAAAGTGCAGCTTGACAGAGTTGAGTATATGGCACTTTCTGCATTCATCCCGGCGTAGTTTTGCAAATGCTTCTAACGTCCTAAATCAGGTGGTCACAAGACCTTTTACCCAGAGTGCTCTTTCACACAGTTGACTATATGGCACTTTGTAGGTTTTCAGACAGTTCACAGTGAAACCAGATGTTAGTCGCAAGATTGTTTCCCTACAGCGTCGTTTCACAGAATGGAGTACACGGCCCTTGCGCATAGGCCCTGCAGAAGTTTTCCAACCCTTTTAACTTGGCGACAGCAGATGTGAGTTGGAAGACCGTTTCTCCCCACAGTACGATTTGGCTGTGTCGAGTATACGTCACTTTTCTCATGGTTCCTAGGAGAGTGTTTGAAACACTTCTAACACGGTGAAACAAGATGTTAGTTGAAAGGTGGTTTCCCCAAAAGCTGCTTGACACACTTGAGCATAGGGCACTTTCCGCATAAGCCCCCATAGGTTTTCACATACTTCCAACAAGTGAACCCAGATGCCCTTTGGCTGTGGGGTGAAGCCTGTGGCTTCACCACAGTGAGTTTTACAGAGTTGAGCCTATAGCACTTCCCGCGTAGTACCGGCATAGGTTTGCAAACACTTCTAAGTGGAACAAGAAGAGGTTAATTGAAACGTGGAAACCCACAGTGTTGTTTCAGAGTTGACTATGTGGCACTTTTGACGCCGGCCCTGCACGGGTGTTCAAATACTTCCAACCTCGTGAAGAGAGACGTTATTGGAAAAATGGCTTCCCCACAGTGACTCACAGAGGTGACTGTATGACACTTTTGGTGTAGTCTCCGCCCGGTTTTCAAAGACTTCTAACTTAGTGAAATATGTTAGTTGGAAGATGGTTCCCCAAGCTCTTGTGTCACAGAGCTGAGTACCTGGCACTTTCCGCCTAGACCCCGAATAGTTTTCAAACCGTTTTCAATTCGTGAGGCCAGATGTTAGCTGAAAGATCGTTTCAGCACACTGTTGTTTCCCACAGTTGAGTATGTGGCACTTAGCCGTTAGGCTTCTCCTAGGTTTTCAAACACTCCTATCTCAGCGAACCCAGACGGTAGTTGAAAGGCGGCTTCCCCACAGTGTAGTTTCCCAGAGGTGAGTGTATGGCACCATCCTGCTACGCCCTGCGTGCGTTTTCAAACACTTGTTACTGAGTGCAACCAGATCTCAGCAGAAAGATGCTTCCCAGATAGACTTGTGTCCCGAGGTGAGTATGAGACACTTTCGGCGTAGGCCCCGCGTGGTTTTCAAACACCTCTAACTTAGTGAAGCGGAGATGAGTTGGAGGATGGGTTCCACACAGTGGTCTATCTCAGAGTTGCCTATATGGCCCTTTCCGCACAGATCCCGCATAGCTGTGAAGCCATTTTAACTTAGTGAAACTAGATGATAGTTGAAACAACGTTGCCCCACAAGCTTTTCGCAAGGTGATGGCACTTTCCGTGTAGGCTTCACATAGGTTTCCAAACACGTTTCACTTAGTGAGACCCGGGGTAGACCGTGAACGACGGTTTCCTCCCAATGTTCTTTCCCAGAAAGGAGTGTACGGCACTCTCCACTTCGGCCCCGCATGTGTTTTTCAACGCTTGTAATTTAGTGTAACCAGACGTCAGTGAAAGGTTGTTTCCCAAGTGTTTGTATCCCTGAGGTGAGTGTCTAGCGCTTTCCCTGTACGCCCCGCATAGGGTTTCAAACTCTTCTAATTTTGTGAAACGAGATCTTTCTTAACGACGGTTTTGCCACACTGTTTTTTTTCACAGAGTTACATACAAGGCACTTTCCGCATAAGCCCTCCATGGGTTTTCCAACATTTATAACGTAGTGAACAAGGTGTGAGCTGAAAGAGTGAAACACTTGTAACTTAGTGACACATGATGACAGTGGAAAAACGCTTTCTCCACAGGATTCTTTCACAGTGGCTGCTATATGTCACCTTCCACGTCGTTTCCAGCATACATTTTCTAAGTTTTCTACGTCAAACAGGATGTTAGTTGGAGGATGGTTTCCTCACTTTGTTGTTTGGCAGAATTGAGTATACGGCCCTGTCGTTATCGGCCCCGCCTGCTTTTTCACGCATTTTTGACTTAGTGAAAGATGTTAGTTGAGAGATGGTTTGTCCACGGTATTCTCTCACAGGGTCGTGTGTATGTCCCTTTCCTCGTTGTTCCCTGCCTGGCTTGTCAAACCCTTCTAACGTAGGGATACAAGATGTAACTTGAAAGATGGTTTTCGCCAAGTGCACTTCGACAGAGTTGAGTGTACGGTTCTGTCGGCACATGACCCGCATAGTTTGTCCACCACTTCTAATGTAGTGAAGCGATGTGTTACTTGAAAGAGAGTTTCTTCGCTTTGTCGTTTCATAGGTTCTTTGTCACTTGCCGCGTAGACCCTGCCTAAGTTTTCAAACGGTGGTGACTGACTGAAATCAGGTGCTAGTTGAAAGATGTTTTCAGCACAGTGTGTTTTCCCAGAGTTGAGCATCTCGCACTTCCCGTCTAGTCCGTGCTTAGATTTCCAGACTCTTCTATCTTGGTGGAACAAGAAGTTACTTGCAAGGTGGTTTGTCCAGAGTACTCTCTCACAGCGTCGACTATGGGTCACTTTCCACATCGTTCCCCGCATAGGTTTTGAACGCTTCTAATGTAGGGATGGAAGCTGTTAGTTGGAAAGATGGTTGCCACAAAGTGCAGTTTGACATTATGAGCCGTGCCTAGGTTTTCAGTGAGTTCTCACTCGGTGAAACCAGATGGCAGTTGGAAGATTGTTGCACCGCAACGTTGTTTCACAGAGTCGAGTATATGACACTATCCGCCTAGGCCCCGCGTGTGTATCCAAACATTGCACCACTTCGTGAAAGACCCTCTAAGGTGAAAGAGTATTTCCCCCGAGTGTTTCAGAGTGGAGTATATGGGAACTTGCCACGTAGATCGTGCATAGGTTTTCAAACATTTTAACTTTGTGAAACCAGATGGTAGGCGAAAGATTCCTTTCTCCACCCTGTTGGTTCACAGAGTTGTGTATATGACACTATCCTCCTAAGCCGCGCAAGGGTTTTCAAAGGCGTCTCCCTTAGTGACACAAGTTGTCACTTGAAAGATGGTTTGTCCACAGTAGTCTCTCACAGGGTCGATTAAAGGTCATTTTCCGCATCATTCCCCGCATAGGTTTGCAAACACTTCTACCTTCGTGAAGGAAGATGGTAGTGGAAATTTGGTTGTTGCAGGCTGTAGGGTGACAGGTTTGAGTAGTTGGCACTATTGGCCTAGGCTCCGCGTAGCTATTCAAAGACTTCTAACCTTGTGAAACGGGATGCTACTTGAAAGACGCTTTCTCCCCCTGTTGTTTCACAGAGATGAGTATACGACCCTTGTCCTGTAGGCCTTGCATAGGTGTTCCCATGAGTTCTCACTTAGCGAAATCAAATGTTACTTGAAAGAATGTTCCACCCACAGTTATTTTCAGAGAATGCAGCCTATGGCACTATCTGCCTAGGCCCCACATGTGCATTGCAACGTTTGTAGCTTGGTGAAAGGAAGCTTTAGGGGAAAGATTTCCCTTCCCCACAGTGCTGTTTTACAGAGTGGAATATATGGCACGTTGCCTGTAGACCCGCCGTTCCTTTTCCACCAATTCTGAGATCAGATGCTAGAGGGACGACGCCTTCGCCACAGTGCTGTTTCACAAAGTTGAGGACAAGGCACTTTCCTCATAGAGTTCGCATAACGTTTCAAACCCTTCTCACCATACGACAAGGTGACAGAACGATAACCTCCCCGGCCTTTCATAGAGTTGCGTCTACTGCACTCTCTGAGTAGGTTTTCCAATAGTTCTCACTGGGTGAAATCCGATGTTAGTTGAGGGAATGTTTCACCCAGCATATTTCACAGAAGGTAGTAAATGGCACTATCGGCCTGGGCCCCGCACGTGTGTTCAAACATTTGTAGCTCTAGTGGAAGCAGGTTTCAGGTGAAACGTGGCTTCACCACAGTGTTGTTTCAACAGTTGCGCATATGGCACGTTCCATGGAAGTCATGCTTAGGTGTTGAAATTACTTTAAGTTTCTGAAACCAAATGGTGAAAGAGAGCTTCAGCATACTGTTGTTTCAGGGAGTTGAGTATATGGCACATTCCGCACAATTCCCTGCCGGGCTGTTCAAACTCCGGTAACTTAGTGAAACCAGAGGTTAGTGGGAAGATGGATTCCCCAGTGTTGTTTGACAGAATTGCGTATATGGCACTTTTTGCCTAGGGCCCGCCATGGTTTTGGACAAGCTCTAACGTAGTGAAAGCAGTTGTTCGTACCGAGATGATTTCCCCATAGTTTTGTTTCGCACAGTGAATGAAGTGTATTGGTTTTTCCGGCCAGGAGCTGCATAGGTTGTCAAAGCCAGTGCCTACAAACGCACTTACCATGTTGACCCCAGAGAGTTTTCCAGAGTTGCCACTCATATAAACCAGATCGATGTTAATTGAAAGACAACTTCACCAGATTGTTACTTAACAGATTTGGGTAGATGGCAGTTTCCTTGTAAGTCATGCCTAAGTTTTCAAACTATTTTAACGACGTGAAAGCAGATGTTCGGTGACAGTTTCTCACCAGTGGTTTTTCAGAGTTGACTCTCTGGCATTTCCTATAAGCTGCGCATGTTTTCAAACCTTCCAACGTAACGATACATGATGTTCGCTGAAAGGTGGTTTTCGCAAAGTCCAATTTCACAGAATTGAGTGCATGGCACCGTCGGCATAGCCCCGCGCATAACTTTTCAGACACTTCAGGGTGAAACGTGATGCTAGCTGAAGGATGGTTTCACCATGTGTCGATTCACAGAGATGAATGTATGACACAGGGTAGGCCTGCCTATGTCTTCAAAGAGTTCTCTCAGTGAAACCAAGTGTTAGTTGAAGTTTCTTTCACCACAGTATTGTTGGTTACAGAGTTGAATAGATGGCCCTTTCCGTCTCTGTCGCTCATAGAGTTTCAAAGACTTCTAATTTAGTGAAACGAAGTTTTGGTTGAAATAGGGTTTCTCCACAGTGTTGTTTCACAGTGTTGAGTATATGGCACTTGTCCTGTGGGTCCCGCATAGCTTTTCAAACCGTTGTCACTCGATGAAACGGAGGTTGGTTGAAGGTATGTTTCACCACAGCAGTGTTCGACAGAGCGGAGTTTACGGCACTTTAAGTGTTCCTCCCTGTAAGGTGTTTCAATCACATCTAACGTAGTGAAAGCAGATGGTGGTCGGAAGATGGTTTCACCACACTGTTGTTTCACGGTATTGAGTACATGGTTCTATTCTTCTAGGCCAACATTTGCATTCAAACACAACTTAATGAAACCAGATGTTAGGTGAAGGATCATTTCCTCAGAGCGTTGTTTCACAGAGTTGCGTATATGGCACTTTCCGTGTAGGTCATGCGTTGCTTGTCAAACTGCTTTAGTTTTCTGAAACTACATACTCATGAAAGAATCTTCGTCCAGAGTGCTTTTTTTTCAAAGCGTCGAGTATACGGCACTTTCTGCATAAGCTGCGCCTAGGTTTGCAAACACTTCCAACTTAGTGACACGAGTTAGTTGAAAGATGGATTGTCCACGGTATTTTCTCACAGTATCCAGTATGTGTCACTTTCCTCATCATTACCCACATAGGTTTTCAAACCCTTCTGACTTCGTGATACCAGATGTTACTTGAAAGAGCCTTCCTTCCTGCAAAGTGCAGTTTCACCGAGTTGAATATATGGCACTGTCGGCAGATACCCCGCAAACTTTTTCACAGAGTTATGGCTTGAAACGAGATGTTCGTTGAAAGATCGTTTCACCACAGTGTTGTTTCCACCGAGTTCTGTACGTGGCACTTTCAGCAAAGGCTCCGCATAGTTTCACACCCTTCTCAGTGAACAAGATGTTAGTTGAAGGATGGTTTCCCCACAGTGGTGTTTCCCAAGTGGTGCATATGGCCTTATTCATGCAGGCCCCGCCTGCGGTTGCAAACCCTTCAGTCGTAGAGATACATGAGGTTAGATGACATAGGATTTGCCCACACACATATGTGAAGGGAGTCGAGTATATGGCACTTTCCCCATAAGCCGTGCATAGGTTTTCAAACACTTCAAACTTAGTGCCCCAAGATAATTGATAGATGGATTGTCCACTCTATTTTCTCACAGGGTCCCACAGTATATGTCACTTTCCACATCGTTCCCCACACAGGTTTTACAATGCTCCTCACGTAGTTTCATAAAGATGTTAGCTGAAAAATGCTTCCCTAAGAGTTCAGTTTGAGAGTGGAGTATAGGGCAATTCTGCATAGGTCCCGCAGAGCTTTTCAAACACTTCTAACTTAGGGAAACGAAATGTTAGTTGAAAGATCGTTTCCCCACAGGGTTGTTTCACAGAGTTCAGCATATGGCACTTACCGTGTGGGCTGTGCATAGGTTTCCAAAAGAGTTCACCCTGGGCGAAATCAGATATTAGTTGAAAGAATGGCACTTTCCCCATACGCCGCGCATAGGTTTTCAAACACTTCTAACCTAAATGAAAGAAGAATTGAGTTGAAAGACGGTTTCTCACAGTGTTGTTCCACAGTTGTCAGTATCTTGTACTTCCTGCCTTTTACCCGCATAGTTTTTCAAACGCTCCTTCCTAACTTGGTGCTACAGGATATTACTCTCAAGATGGTTTCCGCAAAGTGCAGGCTGACAGAGGTGAGTGAGTATATGGCACTTTCGGCATAGGCTCCCCATGGGTTTTCTAACGCTTCCAGTTTAGTTATACAAGATGTTGATTGAAAGATGGTTTCCCCACATGTTGTGTCACAGATTTGAGTATATGACCCTTTCCGCATAACCCCCAATAGTCTTCAATTCTCAATGATTGAAACCAGATGTTATTTGAAAGATCTTTTCACCACGTCGTTGTTTCACACAGTTGAGTGTATGGCCCTTAGTTTTTAGGCTTCTCATAGGTTTTCAAACCGTTCTAAGAGGAACGAGATGGTAGTGGAAAGGTGGTTTCCCCACAGTGTTATTTCACAACGTTGAAGGCATGGCATGATCCTCGTGCATAGGCCCCGCATCTGTTTTCAAACACTTGCAACTGATATTAAGAGACAGATTGTTTCCCGACCGTGCTGTTTCACAGAGTCGAGTAAGTGGCGCGTGCACTGTAGCCCCATTATGGTTTTCGAGCCCCATTATGCTTCATTAGAGTGAAGCAAGAGATTAGTTGGAAGATGGATTCCCCACAGAGTGGCTCTAAGGCAGTTTCCTCAAAAGCCCAGCATGGGTTTTCAAACACTTCGTTCGTGAAAGAGGATGTCGGTTGAAAGACCATTTTTCCACATTTTTTTACACAATAGAGTATAAGTCACTCTCGTCAAAATTCCCTGCAAATGGTGACAACACCTGGCAGGGAAGCAAGATGTTATGAAGGATGGTTTCACCACACTGTTGTGGCACAGAGTTGAGTAATCGTACATTCCCCATTGCTGCCTGCGTGGGTTTTCAAACCCTTCTAAATTAGTGAAATCAGACGGTCGTTGAAAGAGGTTCACACCAGAGTGTTGTTTCACAGAGTTGACTATATGGCAACTTGTCTCATAGTTAACCGATCATAAGTTTTCCATCACTTCCAAATTAGTGAAACCGAAAGTTTGTTGAAAGATGGTTCCGCACACTCTGCTTTCACAGATTTGAGTGTAAGGCACTTTCTGCATAGGCCGCAACCTGGTTTTCACACGTCTAGCTTCGAGAAACCACATGTTAGGTGAAAGGTTTCCCCACCGTCTTCTTCCATAGAGTTGAGTATAAAACTCTCAGATAAGCTGTTGTTTCACAGAGATGAGTGTACGGCACTTTCATTATAAGCTCCGCATAGGTTTTCAAACAATTTCATCTGATTGGAATAAGATTTTAGTGGCAAGCTGTTTCCCCGCAGTGTTTCTTCATACAGTTTTGTAGACGGCACTTTCGTTGTTGGCCCTGCGTGGGTCTTCAAGTACTTCTAACAGTGGAAGCAGATGATAGTTTCACCACACAGTTGTTTCACAAGGTTGAGTACATGGCACTTTTGGTGTCGACTCCACATGGGTTTTCCAACACTTCTAATGTAGTGAAATAGGATTTTGGTTGAAAGACGGTTTCCGCACAGTGTTATTTGCCAGAGTGTATGGCACTTTATACATAGACCCCGCATAAAGTTTTCAAATAGCTATAACAGAACGTAACATGAAAACATAACATAACATAACATAACATAACATAACATGACGTAACTGTAACAGAACGTAACTCAGACATAACATAATAACTCTAACATGGTGGTTGAAGGACGGTTTCTCCACAAAAGGGTGTCCCAACGTGCAGGGACTTGACAGAGTACATGGCACTTTCTGCATAAGCCCCCACGGAGTTCTTCAAACACTTCTAACCAGGTGAAACAGGATATCAGTTGAAAGAAGGTTTCTGCACAGTGTTCTTTTCACAGTGGCTGGTGTATGTAACCTTCCCCCTCGATCCCCACATAGGTCTTCAAACACTTCCAACTGAGCGAAACGAGCTGTTAGTTAAAAGATGATTTTTCCCCACTGTGTTCTTTCACACAGTTGGCTCTAGTACACTTTGTAGGCCGTGCATATGTTTTCAAACAGTTCTCAGTGAGACGAGATGCCAGTTGAAAGATGGTTTCTTCCCAGTACTCTCTCACAACGTCACTTTCCCCATCGATCCCCGCATGGGGTTTCCAACACTTCTGACTTAGTGAAAGAGAACGTTGAAAGACGTTTTCCCCACAGTGTTCTTTCATAGAGTGGGAGGCCCTTTCAGTCTGGACCACACAGGAGCTTTCAGACACTTCCAATTTAGTTGAATCAAATGTCACTTGAAAGGTGGTTTCCCCAAAGCCCGGTTGGACAGAGCTGCGTATATATGACCCTTTCCACATCATTCCCTCCATAGGTTTTCAAACATGTTTCTATGGTAGCGACACAAGGTGTTAGTTGAAAGATGGTTTCGCCAAAGTGCAGCTTGACAGAGTTGAGTATATGGCACTTTCTGCATTCATCCCGGCGTAGTTTTGCAAATGCTTCTAACGTCCTAAATCAGGTGGTCACAAGACCTTTTACCCAGAGTGCTCTTTCACACAGTTGACTATATGGCACTTTGTAGGTTTTCAGACAGTTCACAGTGAAACCAGATGTTAGTCGCAAGATTGTTTCCCTACAGCGTCGTTTCACAGAATGGAGTACACGGCCCTTGCGCATAGGCCCTGCAGAAGTTTTCCAACCCTTTTAACTTGGCGACAGCAGATGTGAGTTGGAAGACCGTTTCTCCCCACAGTACGATTTGGCTGTGTCGAGTATACGTCACTTTTCTCATGGTTCCTAGGAGAGTGTTTGAAACACTTCTAACACGGTGAAACAAGATGTTAGTTGAAAGGTGGTTTCCCCAAAAGCTGCTTGACACACTTGAGCATAGGGCACTTTCCGCATAAGCCCCCATAGGTTTTCACATACTTCCAACAAGTGAACCCAGATGCCCTTTGGCTGTGGGGTGAAGCCTGTGGCTTCACCACAGTGAGTTTTACAGAGTTGAGCCTATAGCACTTCCCGCGTAGTACCGGCATAGGTTTGCAAACACTTCTAAGTGGAACAAGAAGAGGTTAATTGAAACGTGGAAACCCCACAGTGTTGTTTCAGAGTTGACTATGTGGCACTTTTGACGCCGGCCCTGCACGGGTGTTCAAATACTTCCAACCTCGTGAAGAGAGACGTTATTGGAAAAATGGCTTCCCCACAGTGACTCACAGAGGTGACTGTATGACACTTTTGGTGTAGTCTCCGCCCGGTTTTCAAAGACTTCTAACTTAGTGAAATATGTTAGTTGGAAGATGGTTCCCCAAGCTCTTGTGTCACAGAGCTGAGTACCTGGCACTTTCCGCCTAGACCCCGAATAGTTTTCAAACCGTTTTCAATTCGTGAGGCCAGATGTTAGCTGAAAGATCGTTTCAGCACACTGTTGTTTCCCACAGTTGA
The DNA here is from genome assembly GCF_024362965.1 of Panthera pardus. Classification (NCBI taxonomy): domain Eukaryota; kingdom Metazoa; phylum Chordata; class Mammalia; order Carnivora; family Felidae; genus Panthera; species Panthera pardus. Next base: position 12,146 of record NW_026526979.1, read on the forward strand.
GTATGTGGCACTTAGCCGTTAGGCTTCTCCTAGGTTTTCAAACACTCCTATCTCAGCGAACCCAGACGGTAGTTGAAAGGCGGCTTCCCCACAGTGTAGTTTCCCAGAGGTGAGTGTATGGCACCATCCTGCTACGCCCTGCGTGCGTTTTCAAACACTTGTTACTGAGTGCAACCAGATCTCAGCAGAAAGATGCTTCCCAGATAGACTTGTGTCCCGAGGTGAGTATGAGACACTTTCGGCGTAGGCCCCGCGTGGTTTTCAAACACCTCTAACTTAGTGAAGCGAGAGATGAGTTGGAGGATGGGTTCCACACAGTGGTCTATCTCAGAGTTGCCTATATGGCCCTTTCCGCACAGATCCCGCATAGCTGTGAAGCCATTTTAACTTAGTGAAACTAGATGATAGTTGAAACAACGTTGCCCCACAAGCTTTTCGCAAGGTGATGGCACTTTCCGTGTAGGCTTCACATAGGTTTCCAAACACGTTTCACTTAGTGAGACCCGGGGTAGACCGTGAACGACGGTTTCCTCCCAATGTTCTTTCCCAGAAAGGAGTGTACGGCACTCTCCACTTCGGCCCCGCATGTGTTTTTCAACGCTTGTAATTTAGTGTAACCAGACGTTCAGTGAAAGGTTGTTTCCCCAAGTGTTTGTATCCCTGAGGTGAGTGTCTAGCGCTTTCCCTGTACGCCCCGCATAGGGTTTCAAACTCTTCTAATTTTGTGAAACGAGATCTTTCTTAACGACGGTTTTGCCACACTGTTTTTTTTCACAGAGTTACATACAAGGCACTTTCCGCATAAGCCCTCCATGGGTTTTCCAACATTTATAACGTAGTGAACAAGGTGTGAGCTGAAAGAGTGAAACACTTGTAACTTAGTGACACATGATGACAGTGGAAAAACGCTTTCTCCACAGGATTCTTTCACAGTGGCTGCTATATGTCACCTTCCACGTCGTTTCCAGCATACATTTTCTAAGTTTTCTACGTCAAACAGGATGTTAGTTGGAGGATGGTTTCCTCACTTTGTTGTTTGGCAGAATTGAGTATACGGCCCTGTCGTTATCGGCCCCGCCTGCTTTTTCACGCATTTTTGACTTAGTGATACAAGATGTTAGTTGAGAGATGGTTTGTCCACGGTATTCTCTCACAGGGTCGTGTGTATGTCCCTTTCCTCGTTGTTCCCTGCCTGGCTTGTCAAACCCTTCTAACGTAGGGATACAAGATGTAACTTGAAAGATGGTTTTCGCCAAGTGCACTTCGACAGAGTTGAGTGTACGGTTCTGTCGGCACATGACCCGCATAGTTTGTCCACCACTTCTAATGTAGTGAAGCGATGTGTTACTTGAAAGAGAGTTTCTTCGCTTTGTCGTTTCATAGGTTCTTTGTCACTTGCCGCGTAGACCCTGCCTAAGTTTTCAAACGGTGGTGACTGACTGAAATCAGGTGCTAGTTGAAAGATGTTTTCAGCACAGTGTGTTTTCCCAGAGTTGAGCATCTCGCACTTCCCGTCTAGTCCGTGCTTAGATTTCCAGACTCTTCTATCTTGGTGGAACAAGAAGTTACTTGCAAGGTGGTTTGTCCAGAGTACTCTCTCACAGCGTCGACTATGGGTCACTTTCCACATCGTTCCCCGCATAGGTTTTGAAACGCTTCTAATGTAGGGATGGAAGCTGTTAGTTGGAAAGATGGTTGCCACAAAGTGCAGTTTGACATTATGAGCCGTGCCTAGGTTTTCAGTGAGTTCTCACTCGGTGAAACCAGATGGCAGTTGGAAGATTGTTGCACCGCAACGTTGTTTCACAGAGTCGAGTATATGACACTATCCGCCTAGGCCCCGCGTGTGTATCCAAACATTGCACACTTCGTGAAAGACCCTCTAAGGTGAAAGAGTATTTCCCCCGAGTGTTTCAGAGTGGAGTATAGGGAACTTGCCACGTAGATCGTGCATAGGTTTTCAAACATTTTAACTTTGTGAAACCAGATGGTAGGCGAAAGATTCCTTCTCCACCCTGTTGGTTCACAGAGTTGTGTATATGACACTATCCTCCTAAGCCGCGCAAGGGTTTTCAAAGGCGTCTCCCTTAGTGACACAAGTTGTCACTTGAAAGATGGTTTGTCCACAGTAGTCTCTCACAGGGTCGATTAAAGGTCATTTTCCGCATCATTCCCCGCATAGGTTTGCAAACACTTCTACCTTCGTGAAGGAAGATGGTAGTGGAAATTTGGTTGTTGCAGGCTGTAGGGTGACAGGTTTGAGTAGTTGGCACTATTGGCCTAGGCTCCGCGTAGCTATTCAAAGACTTCTAACCTTGTGAAACGGGATGCTACTTGAAAGACGCTTTCTCCCCCTGTTGTTTCACAGAGATGAGTATACGACCCTTGTCCTGTAGGCCTTGCATAGGTGTTCCCATGAGTTCTCACTTAGCGAAATCAAATGTTACTTGAAAGAATGTTCCACCCACAGTTATTTTCAGAGAATGCAGCCTATGGCACTATCTGCCTAGGCCCCACATGTGCATTGCAACGTTTGTAGCTTGGTGAAAGGAAGCTTTAGGGGAAAGATTTCCCTTCCCCACAGTGCTGTTTTACAGAGTGGAATATATGGCACGTTGCCTGTAGACCCGCCGTTCCTTTTCCACCAATTCTGAGATCAGATGCTAGAGGGACGACGCCTTCGCCACAGTGCTGTTTCACAAAGTTGAGGACAAGGCACTTTCCTCATAGAGTTCGCATAACGTTTCAAACCCTTCTCACCATACGACAAGGTGACAGAACGATAACCTCCCCGGCCTTTCATAGAGTTGCGTCTACTGCACTCTCTGAGTAGGTTTTCCAATAGTTCTCACTGGGTGAAATCCGATGTTAGTTGAGGGAATGTTTCACCCAGCATATTTCACAGAAGGTAGTAAATGGCACTATCGGCCTGGGCCCCGCACGTGTGTTCAAACATTTGTAGCTCTAGTGGAAGCAGGTTTCAGGTGAAACGTGGCTTCACCACAGTGTTGTTTCAACAGTTGCGCATATGGCACGTTCCATGGAAGTCATGCTTAGGTGTTGAAATTACTTTAAGTTTCTGAAACCAAATGGTGAAAGAGAGCTTCAGCATACTGTTGTTTCAGGGAGTTGAGTATATGGCACATTCCGCACAATTCCCTGCCGGGCTGTTCAAACTCCGGTAACTTAGTGAAACCAGAGGTTAGTGGGAAGATGGATTCCCCAGTGTTGTTTGACAGAATTGCGTATATGGCACTTTTTGCCTAGGGCCCGCCATGGTTTTGGACAAGCTCTAACGTAGTGAAAGCAGTTGTTCGTACCGAGATGATTTCCCCATAGTTTTGTTTCGCACAGTGAATGAAGTGTATTGGTTTTTCCGGCCAGGAGCTGCATAGGTTGTCAAAGCCAGTGCCTACAAACGCACTTACCATGTTGACCCCAGAGAGTTTTCCAGAGTTGCCACTCATATAAACCAGATCGATGTTAATTGAAAGACAACTTCACCAGATTGTTACTTAACAGATTTGGGTAGATGGCAGTTTCCTTGTAAGTCATGCCTAAGTTTTCAAACTATTTTAACGACGTGAAAGCAGATGTTCGGTGACAGTTTCTCACCAGTGGTTTTTCAGAGTTGACTCTCTGGCATTTCCTATAAGCTGCGCATGTTTTCAAACCTTCCAACGTAACGATACATGATGTTCGCTGAAAGGTGGTTTTCGCAAAGTCCAATTTCACAGAATTGAGTGCATGGCACCGTCGGCATAGCCCCGCGCATAACTTTTCAGACACTTCAGGGTGAAACGTGATGCTAGCTGAAGGATGGTTTCACCATGTGTCGATTCACAGAGATGAATGTATGACACAGGGTAGGCCTGCCTATGTCTTCAAAGAGTTCTCTCAGTGAAACCAAGTGTTAGTTGAAGTTTCTTTCACCACAGTATTGTTGGTTACAGAGTTGAATAGATGGCCCTTTCCGTCTCTGTCGCTCATAGAGTTTCAAAGACTTCTAATTTAGTGAAACGAAGTTTTGGTTGAAATAGGGTTTCTCCACAGTGTTGTTTCACAGTGTTGAGTATATGGCACTTGTCCTGTGGGTCCCGCATAGCTTTTCAAACCGTTGTCACTCGATGAAACGGAGGTTGGTTGAAGGTATGTTTCACCACAGCAGTGTTCGACAGAGCGGAGTTTACGGCACTTTAAGTGTTCCTCCCTGTAAGGTGTTTCAATCACATCTAACGTAGTGAAAGCAGATGGTGGTCGGAAGATGGTTTCACCACACTGTTGTTTCACGGTATTGAGTACATGGTTCTATTCTTCTAGGCCAACATTTGCATTCAAACACAACTTAATGAAACCAGATGTTAGGTGAAGGATCATTTCCTCAGAGCGTTGTTTCACAGAGTTGCGTATATGGCACTTTCCGTGTAGGTCATGCGTTGCTTGTCAAACTGCTTTAGTTTTCTGAAACTACATACTCATGAAAGAATCTTCGTCCAGAGTGCTTTTTTTTCAAAGCGTCGAGTATACGGCACTTTCTGCATAAGCTGCGCCTAGGTTTGCAAACACTTCCAACTTAGTGACACGAGTTAGTTGAAAGATGGATTGTCCACGGTATTTTCTCACAGTATCCAGTATGTGTCACTTTCCTCATCATTACCCACATAGGTTTTCAAACCCTTCTGACTTCGTGATACCAGATGTTACTTGAAAGAGCCTTCCTTCCTGCAAAGTGCAGTTTCACCGAGTTGAATATATGGCACTGTCGGCAGATACCCCGCAAACTTTTTCACAGAGTTATGGCTTGAAACGAGATGTTCGTTGAAAGATCGTTTCACCACAGTGTTGTTTCCACCGAGTTCTGTACGTGGCACTTTCAGCAAAGGCTCCGCATAGTTTCACACCCTTCTCAGTGAACAAGATGTTAGTTGAAGGATGGTTTCCCCACAGTGGTGTTTCCCAAGTGGTGCATATGGCCTTATTCATGCAGGCCCCGCCTGCGGTTGCAAACCCTTCAGTCGTAGAGATACATGAGGTTAGATGACATAGGATTTGCCCACACACATATGTGAAGGGAGTCGAGTATATGGCACTTTCCCCATAAGCCGTGCATAGGTTTTCAAACACTTCAAACTTAGTGCCCCAAGATAATTGATAGATGGATTGTCCACTCTATTTTCTCACAGGGTCCCACAGTATATGTCACTTTCCACATCGTTCCCCACACAGGTTTTACAATGCTCCTCACGTAGTTTCATAAAGATGTTAGCTGAAAAATGCTTCCCTAAGAGTTCAGTTTGAGAGTGGAGTATAGGGCAATTCTGCATAGGTCCCGCAGAGCTTTTCAAACACTTCTAACTTAGGGAAACGAAATGTTAGTTGAAAGATCGTTTCCCCACAGGGTTGTTTCACAGAGTTCAGCATATGGCACTTACCGTGTGGGCTGTGCATAGGTTTCCAAAAGAGTTCACCCTGGGCGAAATCAGATATTAGTTGAAAGAATGGCACTTTCCCCATACGCCGCGCATAGGTTTTCAAACACTTCTAACCTAAATGAAAGAAGAATTGAGTTGAAAGACGGTTTCTCACAGTGTTGTTCCACAGTTGTCAGTATCTTGTACTTCCTGCCTTTTACCCGCATAGTTTTTCAAACGCTCCTTCCTAACTTGGTGCTACAGGATATTACTCTCAAGATGGTTTCCGCAAAGTGCAGGCTGACAGAGGTGAGTGAGTATATGGCACTTTCGGCATAGGCTCCCCATGGGTTTTCTAACGCTTCCAGTTTAGTTATACAAGATGTTGATTGAAAGATGGTTTCCCCACATGTTGTGTCACAGATTTGAGTATATGACCCTTTCCGCATAACCCCCAATAGTCTTCAATTCTCAATGATTGAAACCAGATGTTATTTGAAAGATCTTTTCACCACGTCGTTGTTTCACACAGTTGAGTGTATGGCCCTTAGTTTTTAGGCTTCTCATAGGTTTTCAAACCGTTCTAAGAGGAACGAGATGGTAGTGGAAAGGTGGTTTCCCCACAGTGTTATTTCACAACGTTGAAGGCATGGCATGATCCTCGTGCATAGGCCCCGCATCTGTTTTCAAACACTTGCAACTGATATTAAGAGACAGATTGTTTCCCGACCGTGCTGTTTCACAGAGTCGAGTAAGTGGCGCGTGCACTGTAGCCCCATTATGGTTTTCGAGCCCCATTATGCTTCATTAGAGTGAAGCAAGAGATTAGTTGGAAGATGGATTCCCCACAGAGTGGCTCTAAGGCAGTTTCCTCAAAAGCCCAGCATGGGTTTTCAAACACTTCGTTCGTGAAAGAGGATGTCGGTTGAAAGACCATTTTTCCACATTTTTTTACACAATAGAGTATAAGTCACTCTCGTCAAAATTCCCTGCAAATGGTGACAACACCTGGCAGGGAAGCAAGATGTTATGAAGGATGGTTTCACCACACTGTTGTGGCACAGAGTTGAGTAATCGTACATTCCCCATTGCTGCCTGCGTGGGTTTTCAAACCCTTCTAAATTAGTGAAATCAGACGGTCGTTGAAAGAGGTTCACACCAGAGTGTTGTTTCACAGAGTTGACTATATGGCAACTTGTCTCATAGTTAACCGATCATAAGTTTTCCATCACTTCCAAATTAGTGAAACCGAAAGTTTGTTGAAAGATGGTTCCGCACACTCTGCTTTCACAGATTTGAGTGTAAGGCACTTTCTGCATAGGCCGCAACCTGGTTTTCACACGTCTAGCTTCGAGAAACCACATGTTAGGTGAAAGGTTTCCCCACCGTCTTCTTCCATAGAGTTGAGTATAAAACTCTCAGATAAGCTGTTGTTTCACAGAGATGAGTGTACGGCACTTTCATTATAAGCTCCGCATAGGTTTTCAAACAATTTCATCTGATTGGAATAAGATTTTAGTGGCAAGCTGTTTCCCCGCAGTGTTTCTTCATACAGTTTTGTAGACGGCACTTTCGTTGTTGGCCCTGCGTGGGTCTTCAAGTACTTCTAACAGTGGAAGCAGATGATAGTTTCACCACACAGTTGTTTCACAAGGTTGAGTACATGGCACTTTTGGTGTCGACTCCACATGGGTTTTCCAACACTTCTAATGTAGTGAAATAGGATTTTGGTTGAAAGACGGTTTCCGCACAGTGTTATTTGCCAGAGTGTATGGCACTTTATACATAGACCCCGCATAAAGTTTTCAAATAGCTATAACAGAACGTAACATGAAAACATAACATAACATAACATAACATAACATAACATAACATGACGTAACTGTAACAGAACGTAACTCAGACATAACATAATAACTCTAACATGGTGGTTGAAGGACGGTTTCTCCACAAAAGGGTGTCCCAACGTGCAGGGACTTGACAGAGTACATGGCACTTTCTGCATAAGCCCCCACGGAGTTCTTCAAACACTTCTAACCAGGTGAAACAGGATATCAGTTGAAAGAAGGTTTCTGCACAGTGTTCTTTTCACAGTGGCTGGTGTATGTAACCTTCCCCCTCGATCCCCACATAGGTCTTCAAACACTTCCAACTGAGCGAAACGAGCTGTTAGTTAAAAGATGATTTTTCCCCACTGTGTTCTTTCACACAGTTGGCTCTAGTACACTTTGTAGGCCGTGCATATGTTTTCAAACAGTTCTCAGTGAGACGAGATGCCAGTTGAAAGATGGTTTCTTCCCAGTACTCTCTCACAACGTCACTTTCCCCATCGATCCCCGCATGGGGTTTCCAACACTTCTGACTTAGTGAAAGAGAACGTTGAAAGACGTTTTCCCCACAGTGTTCTTTCATAGAGTGGGAGGCCCTTTCAGTCTGGACCACACAGGAGCTTTCAGACACTTCCAATTTAGTTGAATCAAATGTCACTTGAAAGGTGGTTTCCCCAAAGCCCGGTTGGACAGAGCTGCGTATATATGACCCTTTCCACATCATTCCCTCCATAGGTTTTCAAACATGTTTCTATGGTAGCGACACAAGGTGTTAGTTGAAAGATGGTTTCGCCAAAGTGCAGCTTGACAGAGTTGAGTATATGGCACTTTCTGCATTCATCCCGGCGTAGTTTTGCAAATGCTTCTAACGTCCTAAATCAGGTGGTCACAAGACCTTTTACCCAGAGTGCTCTTTCACACAGTTGACTATATGGCACTTTGTAGGTTTTCAGACAGTTCACAGTGAAACCAGATGTTAGTCGCAAGATTGTTTCCCTACAGCGTCGTTTCACAGAATGGAGTACACGGCCCTTGCGCATAGGCCCTGCAGAAGTTTTCCAACCCTTTTAACTTGGCGACAGCAGATGTGAGTTGGAAGACCGTTTCTCCCCACAGTACGATTTGGCTGTGTCGAGTATACGTCACTTTTCTCATGGTTCCTAGGAGAGTGTTTGAAACACTTCTAACACGGTGAAACAAGATGTTAGTTGAAAGGTGGTTTCCCCAAAAGCTGCTTGACACACTTGAGCATAGGGCACTTTCCGCATAAGCCCCCATAGGTTTTCACATACTTCCAACAAGTGAACCCAGATGCCCTTTGGCTGTGGGGTGAAGCCTGTGGCTTCACCACAGTGAGTTTTACAGAGTTGAGCCTATAGCACTTCCCGCGTAGTACCGGCATAGGTTTGCAAACACTTCTAAGTGGAACAAGAAGAGGTTAATTGAAACGTGGAAACCCCACAGTGTTGTTTCAGAGTTGACTATGTGGCACTTTTGACGCCGGCCCTGCACGGGTGTTCAAATACTTCCAACCTCGTGAAGAGAGACGTTATTGGAAAAATGGCTTCCCCACAGTGACTCACAGAGGTGACTGTATGACACTTTTGGTGTAGTCTCCGCCCGGTTTTCAAAGACTTCTAACTTAGTGAAATATGTTAGTTGGAAGATGGTTCCCCAAGCTCTTGTGTCACAGAGCTGAGTACCTGGCACTTTCCGCCTAGACCCCGAATAGTTTTCAAACCGTTTTCAATTCGTGAGGCCAGATGTTAGCTGAAAGATCGTTTCAGCACACTGTTGTTTCCCACAGTTGAGTATGTGGCACTTAGCCGTTAGGCTTCTCCTAGGTTTTCAAACACTCCTATCTCAGCGAACCCAGACGGTAGTTGAAAGGCGGCTTCCCCACAGTGTAGTTTCCCAGAGGTGAGTGTATGGCACCATCCTGCTACGCCCTGCGTGCGTTTTCAAACACTTGTTACTGAGTGCAACCAGATCTCAGCAGAAATATGCTTCCCAGATAGACTTGTGTCCCGAGGTGAGTATGAGACACTTTCGGCGTAGGCCCCGCGTGGTTTTCAAACACCTCTAACTTAGTGAAGCGAGAGATGAGTTGGAGGATGGGTTCCACACAGTGGTCTATCTCAGAGTTGCCTATATGGCCCTTTCCGCACAGATCCCGCATAGCTGTGAAGCCATTTTAACTTAGTGAAACTAGATGATAGTTGAAACAACGTTGCCCCACAAGCTTTTCGCAAGGTGATGGCACTTTCCGTGTAGGCTTCACATAGGTTTCCAAACACGTTTCACTTAGTGAGACCCGGGGTAGACCGTGAACGACGGTTTCCTCCCAATGTTCTTTCCCAGAAAGGAGTGTACGGCACTCTCCACTTCGGCCCCGCATGTGTTTTTCAACGCTTGTAATTTAGTGTAACCAGACGTTCAGTGAAAGGTTGTTTCCCCAAGTGTTTGTATCCCTGAGGTGAGTGTCTAGCGCTTTCCCTGTACGCCCCGCATAGGGTTTCAAACTCTTCTAATTTTGTGAAACGAGATCTTTCTTAACGACGGTTTTGCCACACTGTTTTTTTTCACAGAGTTACATACAAGGCACTTTCCGCATAAGCCCTCCATGGGTTTTCCAACATTTATAACGTAGTGAACAAGGTGTGAGCTGAAAGAGTGAAACACTTGTAACTTAGTGACACATGATGACAGTGGAAAAACGCTTTCTCCACAGGATTCTTTCACAGTGGCTGCTATATGTCACCTTCCACGTCGTTTCCAGCATACATTTTCTAAGTTTTCTACGTCAAACAGGATGTTAGTTGGAGGATGGTTTCCTCACTTTGTTGTTTGGCAGAATTGAGTATACGGCCCTGTCGTTATCGGCCCCGCCTGCTTTTTCACGCATTTTTGACTTAGTGATACAAGATGTTAGTTGAGAGATGGTTTGTCCACGGTATTCTCTCACAGGGTCGTGTGTATGTCCCTTTCCTCGTTGTTCCCTGCCTGGCTTGTCAAACCCTTCTAACGTAGGGATACAAGATGTAACTTGAAAGATGGTTTTCGCCAAGTGCACTTCGACAGAGTTGAGTGTACGGTTCTGTCGGCACATGACCCGCATAGTTTGTCCACCACTTCTAATGTAGTGAAGCGATGTGTTACTTGAAAGAGAGTTTCTTCGCTTTGTCGTTTCATAGGTTCTTTGTCACTTGCCGCGTAGACCCTGCCTAAGTTTTCAAACGGTGGTGACTGACTGAAATCAGGTGCTAGTTGAAAGATGTTTTCAGCACAGTGTGTTTTCCCAGAGTTGAGCATCTCGCACTTCCCGTCTAGTCCGTGCTTAGATTTCCAGACTCTTCTATCTTGGTGGAACAAGAAGTTACTTGCAAGGTGGTTTGTCCAGAGTACTCTCTCACAGCGTCGACTATGGGTCACTTTCCACATCGTTCCCCGCATAGGTTTTGAAACGCTTCTAATGTAGGGATGGAAGCTGTTAGTTGGAAAGATGGTTGCCACAAAGTGCAGTTTGACATTATGAGCCGTGCCTAGGTTTTCAGTGAGTTCTCACTCGGTGAAACCAGATGGCAGTTGGAAGATTGTTGCACCGCAACGTTGTTTCACAGAGTCGAGTATATGACACTATCCGCCTAGGCCCCGCGTGTGTATCCAAACATTGCACACTTCGTGAAAGACCCTCTAAGGTGAAAGAGTATTTCCCCCGAGTGTTTCAGAGTGGAGTATAGGGAACTTGCCACGTAGATCGTGCATAGGTTTTCAAACATTTTAACTTTGTGAAACCAGATGGTAGGCGAAAGATTCCTTCTCCACCCTGTTGGTTCACAGAGTTGTGTATATGACACTATCCTCCTAAGCCGCGCAAGGGTTTTCAAAGGCGTCTCCCTTAGTGACACAAGTTGTCACTTGAAAGATGGTTTGTCCACAGTAGTCTCTCACAGGGTCGATTAAAGGTCATTTTCCGCATCATTCCCCGCATAGGTTTGCAAACACTTCTACCTTCGTGAAGGAAGATGGTAGTGGAAATTTGGTTGTTGCAGGCTGTAGGGTGACAGGTTTGAGTAGTTGGCACTATTGGCCTAGGCTCCGCGTAGCTATTCAAAGACTTCTAACCTTGTGAAACGGGATGCTACTTGAAAGACGCTTTCTCCCCCTGTTGTTTCACAGAGATGAGTATACGACCCTTGTCCTGTAGGCCTTGCATAGGTGTTCCCATGAGTTCTCACTTAGCGAAATCAAATGTTACTTGAAAGAATGTTCCACCCACAGTTATTTTCAGAGAATGCAGCCTATGGCACTATCTGCCTAGGCCCCACATGTGCATTGCAACGTTTGTAGCTTGGTGAAAGGAAGCTTTAGGGGAAAGATTTCCCTTCCCCACAGTGCTGTTTTACAGAGTGGAATATATGGCACGTTGCCTGTAGACCCGCCGTTCCTTTTCCACCAATTCTGAGATCAGATGCTAGAGGGACGACGCCTTCGCCACAGTGCTGTTTCACAAAGTTGAGGACAAGGCACTTTCCTCATAGAGTTCGCATAACGTTTCAAACCCTTCTCACCATACGACAAGGTGACAGAACGATAACCTCCCCGGCCTTTCATAGAGTTGCGTCTACTGCACTCTCTGAGTAGGTTTTCCAATAGTTCTCACTGGGTGAAATCCGATGTTAGTTGAGGGAATGTTTCACCCAGCATATTTCACAGAAGGTAGTAAATGGCACTATCGGCCTGGGCCCCGCACGTGTGTTCAAACATTTGTAGCTCTAGTGGAAGCAGGTTTCAGGTGAAACGTGGCTTCACCACAGTGTTGTTTCAACAGTTGCGCATATGGCACGTTCCATGGAAGTCATGCTTAGGTGTTGAAATTACTTTAAGTTTCTGAAACCAAATGGTGAAAGAGAGCTTCAGCATACTGTTGTTTCAGGGAGTTGAGTATATGGCACATTCCGCACAATTCCCTGCCGGGCTGTTCAAACTCCGGTAACTTAGTGAAACCAGAGGTTAGTGGGAAGATGGATTCCCCAGTGTTGTTTGACAGAATTGCGTATATGGCACTTTTTGCCTAGGGCCCGCCATGGTTTTGGACAAGCTCTAACGTAGTGAAAGCAGTTGTTCGTACCGAGATGATTTCCCCATAGTTTTGTTTCGCACAGTGAATGAAGTGTATTGGTTTTTCCGGCCAGGAGCTGCATAGGTTGTCAAAGCCAGTGCCTACAAACGCACTTACCATGTTGACCCCAGAGAGTTTTCCAGAGTTGCCACTCATATAAACCAGATCGATGTTAATTGAAAGACAACTTCACCAGATTGTTACTTAACAGATTTGGGTAGATGGCAGTTTCCTTGTAAGTCATGCCTAAGTTTTCAAACTATTTTAACGACGTGAAAGCAGATGTTCGGTGACAGTTTCTCACCAGTGGTTTTTCAGAGTTGACTCTCTGGCATTTCCTATAAGCTGCGCATGTTTTCAAACCTTCCAACGTAACGATACATGATGTTCGCTGAAAGGTGGTTTTCGCAAAGTCCAATTTCACAGAATTGAGTGCATGGCACCGTCGGCATAGCCCCGCGCATAACTTTTCAGACACTTCAGGGTGAAACGTGATGCTAGCTGAAGGATGGTTTCACCATGTGTCGATTCACAGAGATGAATGTATGACACAGGGTAGGCCTGCCTATGTCTTCAAAGAGTTCTCTCAGTGAAACCAAGTGTTAGTTGAAGTTTCTTTCACCACAGTATTGTTGGTTACAGAGTTGAATAGATGGCCCTTTCCGTCTCTGTCGCTCATAGAGTTTCAAAGACTTCTAATTTAGTGAAACGAAGTTTTGGTTGAAATAGGGTTTCTCCACAGTGTTGTTTCACAGTGTTGAGTATATGGCACTTGTCCTGTGGGTCCCGCATAGCTTTTCAAACCGTTGTCACTCGATGAAACGGAGGTTGGTTGAAGGTATGTTTCACCACAGCAGTGTTCGACAGAGCGGAGTTTACGGCACTTTAAGTGTTCCTCCCTGTAAGGTGTTTCAATCACATCTAACGTAGTGAAAGCAGATGGTGGTCGGAAGATGGTTTCACCACACTGTTGTTTCACGGTATTGAGTACATGGTTCTATTCTTCTAGGCCAACATTTGCATTCAAACACAACTTAATGAAACCAGATGTTAGGTGAAGGATCATTTCCTCAGAGCGTTGTTTCACAGAGTTGCGTATATGGCACTTTCCGTGTAGGTCATGCGTTGCTTGTCAAACTGCTTTAGTTTTCTGAAACTACATACTCATGAAAGAATCTTCGTCCAGAGTGCTTTTTTTTCAAAGCGTCGAGTATACGGCACTTTCTGCATAAGCTGCGCCTAGGTTTGCAAACACTTCCAACTTAGTGACACGAGTTAGTTGAAAGATGGATTGTCCACGGTATTTTCTCACAGTATCCAGTATGTGTCACTTTCCTCATCATTACCCACATAGGTTTTCAAACCCTTCTGACTTCGTGATACCAGATGTTACTTGAAAGAGCCTTCCTTCCTGCAAAGTGCAGTTTCACCGAGTTGAATATATGGCACTGTCGGCAGATACCCCGCAAACTTTTTCACAGAGTTATGGCTTGAAACGAGATGTTCGTTGAAAGATCGTTTCACCACAGTGTTGTTTCCACCGAGTTCTGTACGTGGCACTTTCAGCAAAGGCTCCGCATAGTTTCACACCCTTCTCAGTGAACAAGATGTTAGTTGAAGGATGGTTTCCCCACAGTGGTGTTTCCCAAGTGGTGCATATGGCCTTATTCATGCAGGCCCCGCCTGCGGTTGCAAACCCTTCAGTCGTAGAGATACATGAGGTTAGATGACATAGGATTTGCCCACACACATATGTGAAGGGAGTCGAGTATATGGCACTTTCCCCATAAGCCGTGCATAGGTTTTCAAACACTTCAAACTTAGTGCCCCAAGATAATTGATAGATGGATTGTCCACTCTATTTTCTCACAGGGTCCCACAGTATATGTCACTTTCCACATCGTTCCCCACACAGGTTTTACAATGCTCCTCACGTAGTTTCATAAAGATGTTAGCTGAAAAATGCTTCCCTAAGAGTTCAGTTTGAGAGTGGAGTATAGGGCAATTCTGCATAGGTCCCGCAGAGCTTTTCAAACACTTCTAACTTAGGGAAACGAAATGTTAGTTGAAAGATCGTTTCCCCACAGGGTTGTTTCACAGAGTTCAGCATATGGCACTTACCGTGTGGGCTGTGCATAGGTTTCCAAAAGAGTTCACCCTGGGCGAAATCAGATATTAGTTGAAAGAATGGCACTTTCCCCATACGCCGCGCATAGGTTTTCAAACACTTCTAACCTAAATGAAAGAAGAATTGAGTTGAAAGACGGTTTCTCACAGTGTTGTTCCACAGTTGTCAGTATCTTGTACTTCCTGCCTTTTACCCGCATAGTTTTTCAAACGCTCCTTCCTAACTTGGTGCTACAGGATATTACTCTCAAGATGGTTTCCGCAAAGTGCAGGCTGACAGAGGTGAGTGAGTATATGGCACTTTCGGCATAGGCTCCCCATGGGTTTTCTAACGCTTCCAGTTTAGTTATACAAGATGTTGATTGAAAGATGGTTTCCCCACATGTTGTGTCACAGATTTGAGTATATGACCCTTTCCGCATAACCCCCAATAGTCTTCAATTCTCAATGATTGAAACCAGATGTTATTTGAAAGATCTTTTCACCACGTCGTTGTTTCACACAGTTGAGTGTATGGCCCTTAGTTTTTAGGCTTCTCATAGGTTTTCAAACCGTTCTAAGAGGAACGAGATGGTAGTGGAAAGGTGGTTTCCCCACAGTGTTATTTCACAACGTTGAAGGCATGGCATGATCCTCGTGCATAGGCCCCGCATCTGTTTTCAAACACTTGCAACTGATATTAAGAGACAGATTGTTTCCCGACCGTGCTGTTTCACAGAGTCGAGTAAGTGGCGCGTGCACTGTAGCCCCATTATGGTTTTCGAGCCCCATTATGCTTCATTAGAGTGAAGCAAGAGATTAGTTGGAAGATGGATTCCCCACAGAGTGGCTCTAAGGCAGTTTCCTCAAAAGCCCAGCATGGGTTTTCAAACACTTCGTTCGTGAAAGAGGATGTCGGTTGAAAGACCATTTTTCCACATTTTTTTACACAATAGAGTATAAGTCACTCTCGTCAAAATTCCCTGCAAATGGTGACAACACCTGGCAGGGAAGCAAGATGTTATGAAGGATGGTTTCACCACACTGTTGTGGCACAGAGTTGAGTAATCGTACATTCCCCATTGCTGCCTGCGTGGGTTTTCAAACCCTTCTAAATTAGTGAAATCAGACGGTCGTTGAAAGAGGTTCACACCAGAGTGTTGTTTCACAGAGTTGACTATATGGCAACTTGTCTCATAGTTAACCGATCATAAGTTTTCCATCACTTCCAAATTAGTGAAACCGAAAGTTTGTTGAAAGATGGTTCCGCACACTCTGCTTTCACAGATTTGAGTGTAAGGCACTTTCTGCATAGGCCGCAACCTGGTTTTCACACGTCTAGCTTCGAGAAACCACATGTTAGGTGAAAGGTTTCCCCACCGTCTTCTTCCATAGAGTTGAGTATAAAACTCTCAGATAAGCTGTTGTTTCACAGAGATGAGTGTACGGCACTTTCATTATAAGCTCCGCATAGGTTTTCAAACAATTTCATCTGATTGGAATAAGATTTTAGTGGCAAGCTGTTTCCCCGCAGTGTTTCTTCATACAGTTTTGTAGACGGCACTTTCGTTGTTGGCCCTGCGTGGGTCTTCAAGTACTTCTAACAGTGGAAGCAGATGATAGTTTCACCACACAGTTGTTTCACAAGGTTGAGTACATGGCACTTTTGGTGTCGACTCCACATGGGTTTTCCAACACTTCTAATGTAGTGAAATAGGATTTTGGTTGAAAGACGGTTTCCGCACAGTGTTATTTGCCAGAGTGTATGGCACTTTATACATAGACCCCGCATAAAGTTTTCAAATAGCTATAACAGAACGTAACATGAAAACATAACATAACATAACATAACATAACATAACATGACGTAACTGTAACAGAACGTAACTCAGACATAACATAATAACTCTAACATGGTGGTTGAAGGACGGTTTCTCCACAAAAGGGTGTCCCAACGTGCAGGGACTTGACAGAGTACATGGCACTTTCTGCATAAGCCCCCACGGAGTTCTTCAAACACTTCTAACCAGGTGAAACAGGATATCAGTTGAAAGAAGGTTTCTGCACAGTGTTCTTTTCACAGTGGCTGGTGTATGTAACCTTCCCCCTCGATCCCCACATAGGTCTTCAAACACTTCCAACTGAGCGAAACGAGCTGTTAGTTAAAAGATGATTTTTCCCCACTGTGTTCTTTCACACAGTTGGCTCTAGTACACTTTGTAGGCCGTGCATATGTTTTCAAACAGTTCTCAGTGAGACGAGATGCCAGTTGAAAGATGGTTTCTTCCCAGTACTCTCTCACAACGTCACTTTCCCCATCGATCCCCGCATGGGGTTTCCAACACTTCTGACTTAGTGAAAGAGAACGTTGAAAGACGTTTTCCCCACAGTGTTCTTTCATAGAGTGGGAGGCCCTTTCAGTCTGGACCACACAGGAGCTTTCAGACACTTCCAATTTAGTTGAATCAAATGTCACTTGAAAGGTGGTTTCCCCAAAGCCCGGTTGGACAGAGCTGCGTATATATGACCCTTTCCACATCATTCCCTCCATAGGTTTTCAAACATGTTTCTATGGTAGCGACACAAGGTGTTAGTTGAAAGATGGTTTCGCCAAAGTGCAGCTTGACAGAGTTGAGTATATGGCACTTTCTGCATTCATCCCGGCGTAGTTTTGCAAATGCTTCTAACGTCCTAAATCAGGTGGTCACAAGACCTTTTACCCAGAGTGCTCTTTCACACAGTTGACTATATGGCACTTTGTAGGTTTTCAGACAGTTCACAGTGAAACCAGATGTTAGTCGCAAGATTGTTTCCCTACAGCGTCGTTTCACAGAATGGAGTACACGGCCCTTGCGCATAGGCCCTGCAGAAGTTTTCCAACCCTTTTAACTTGGCGACAGCAGATGTGAGTTGGAAGACCGTTTCTCCCCACAGTACGATTTGGCTGTGTCGAGTATACGTCACTTTTCTCATGGTTCCTAGGAGAGTGTTTGAAACACTTCTAACACGGTGAAACAAGATGTTAGTTGAAAGGTGGTTTCCCCAAAAGCTGCTTGACACACTTGAGCATAGGGCACTTTCCGCATAAGCCCCCATAGGTTTTCACATACTTCCAACAAGTGAACCCAGATGCCCTTTGGCTGTGGGGTGAAGCCTGTGGCTTCACCACAGTGAGTTTTACAGAGTTGAGCCTATAGCACTTCCCGCGTAGTACCGGCATAGGTTTGCAAACACTTCTAAGTGGAACAAGAAGAGGTTAATTGAAACGTGGAAACCCCACAGTGTTGTTTCAGAGTTGACTATGTGGCACTTTTGACGCCGGCCCTGCACGGGTGTTCAAATACTTCCAACCTCGTGAAGAGAGACGTTATTGGAAAAATGGCTTCCCCACAGTGACTCACAGAGGTGACTGTATGACACTTTTGGTGTAGTCTCCGCCCGGTTTTCAAAGACTTCTAACTTAGTGAAATATGTTAGTTGGAAGATGGTTCCCCAAGCTCTTGTGTCACAGAGCTGAGTACCTGGCACTTTCCGCCTAGACCCCGAATAGTTTTCAAACCGTTTTCAATTCGTGAGGCCAGATGTTAGCTGAAAGATCGTTTCAGCACACTGTTGTTTCCCACAGTTGAGTATGTGGCACTTAGCCGTTAGGCTTCTCCTAGGTTTTCAAACACTCCTATCTCAGCGAACCCAGACGGTAGTTGAAAGGCGGCTTCCCCACAGTGTAGTTTCCCAGAGGTGAGTGTATGGCACCATCCTGCTACGCCCTGCGTGCGTTTTCAAACACTTGTTACTGAGTGCAACCAGATCTCAGCAGAAAGATGCTTCCCAGATAGACTTGTGTCCCGAGGTGAGTATGAGACACTTTCGGCGTAGGCCCCGCGTGGTTTTCAAACACCTCTAACTTAGTGAAGCGAGAGATGAGTTGGAGGATGGGTTCCACACAGTGGTCTATCTCAGAGTTGCCTATATGGCCCTTTCCGCACAGATCCCGCATAGCTGTGAAGCCATTTTAACTTAGTGAAACTAGATGATAGTTGAAACAACGTTGCCCCACAAGCTTTTCGCAAGGTGATGGCACTTTCCGTGTAGGCTTCACATAGGTTTCCAAACACGTTTCACTTAGTGAGACCCGGGGTAGACCGTGAACGACGGTTTCCTCCCAATGTTCTTTCCCAGAAAGGAGTGTACGGCACTCTCCACTTCGGCCCCGCATGTGTTTTTCAACGCTTGTAATTTAGTGTAACCAGACGTTCAGTGAAAGGTTGTTTCCCCAAGTGTTTGTATCCCTGAGGTGAGTGTCTAGCGCTTTCCCTGTACGCCCCGCATAGGGTTTCAAACTCTTCTAATTTTGTGAAACGAGATCTTTCTTAACGACGGTTTTGCCACACTGTTTTTTTTCACAGAGTTACATACAAGGCACTTTCCGCATAAGCCCTCCATGGGTTTTCCAACATTTATAACGTAGTGAACAAGGTGTGAGCTGAAAGAGTGAAACACTTGTAACTTAGTGACACATGATGACAGTGGAAAAACGCTTTCTCCACAGGATTCTTTCACAGTGGCTGCTATATGTCACCTTCCACGTCGTTTCCAGCATACATTTTCTAAGTTTTCTACGTCAAACAGGATGTTAGTTGGAGGATGGTTTCCTCACTTTGTTGTTTGGCAGAATTGAGTATACGGCCCTGTCGTTATCGGCCCCGCCTGCTTTTTCACGCATTTTTGACTTAGTGATACAAGATGTTAGTTGAGAGATGGTTTGTCCACGGTATTCTCTCACAGGGTCGTGTGTATGTCCCTTTCCTCGTTGTTCCCTGCCTGGCTTGTCAAACCCTTCTAACGTAGGGATACAAGATGTAACTTGAAAGATGGTTTTCGCCAAGTGCACTTCGACAGAGTTGAGTGTACGGTTCTGTCGGCACATGACCCGCATAGTTTGTCCACCACTTCTAATGTAGTGAAGCGATGTGTTACTTGAAAGAGAGTTTCTTCGCTTTGTCGTTTCATAGGTTCTTTGTCACTTGCCGCGTAGACCCTGCCTAAGTTTTCAAACGGTGGTGACTGACTGAAATCAGGTGCTAGTTGAAAGATGTTTTCAGCACAGTGTGTTTTCCCAGAGTTGAGCATCTCGCACTTCCCGTCTAGTCCGTGCTTAGATTTCCAGACTCTTCTATCTTGGTGGAACAAGAAGTTACTTGCAAGGTGGTTTGTCCAGAGTACTCTCTCACAGCGTCGACTATGGGTCACTTTCCACATCGTTCCCCGCATAGGTTTTGAAACGCTTCTAATGTAGGGATGGAAGCTGTTAGTTGGAAAGATGGTTGCCACAAAGTGCAGTTTGACATTATGAGCCGTGCCTAGGTTTTCAGTGAGTTCTCACTCGGTGAAACCAGATGGCAGTTGGAAGATTGTTGCACCGCAACGTTGTTTCACAGAGTCGAGTATATGACACTATCCGCCTAGGCCCCGCGTGTGTATCCAAACATTGCACACTTCGTGAAAGACCCTCTAAGGTGAAAGAGTATTTCCCCCGAGTGTTTCAGAGTGGAGTATAGGGAACTTGCCACGTAGATCGTGCATAGGTTTTCAAACATTTTAACTTTGTGAAACCAGATGGTAGGCGAAAGATTCCTTCTCCACCCTGTTGGTTCACAGAGTTGTGTATATGACACTATCCTCCTAAGCCGCGCAAGGGTTTTCAAAGGCGTCTCCCTTAGTGACACAAGTTGTCACTTGAAAGATGGTTTGTCCACAGTAGTCTCTCACAGGGTCGATTAAAGGTCATTTTCCGCATCATTCCCCGCATAGGTTTGCAAACACTTCTACCTTCGTGAAGGAAGATGGTAGTGGAAATTTGGTTGTTGCAGGCTGTAGGGTGACAGGTTTGAGTAGTTGGCACTATTGGCCTAGGCTCCGCGTAGCTATTCAAAGACTTCTAACCTTGTGAAACGGGATGCTACTTGAAAGACGCTTTCTCCCCCTGTTGTTTCACAGAGATGAGTATACGACCCTTGTCCTGTAGGCCTTGCATAGGTGTTCCCATGAGTTCTCACTTAGCGAAATCAAATGTTACTTGAAAGAATGTTCCACCCACAGTTATTTTCAGAGAATGCAGCCTATGGCACTATCTGCCTAGGCCCCACATGTGCATTGCAACGTTTGTAGCTTGGTGAAAGGAAGCTTTAGGGGAAAGATTTCCCTTCCCCACAGTGCTGTTTTACAGAGTGGAATATATGGCACGTTGCCTGTAGACCCGCCGTTCCTTTTCCACCAATTCTGAGATCAGATGCTAGAGGGACGACGCCTTCGCCACAGTGCTGTTTCACAAAGTTGAGGACAAGGCACTTTCCTCATAGAGTTCGCATAACGTTTCAAACCCTTCTCACCATACGACAAGGTGACAGAACGATAACCTCCCCGGCCTTTCATAGAGTTGCGTCTACTGCACTCTCTGAGTAGGTTTTCCAATAGTTCTCACTGGGTGAAATCCGATGTTAGTTGAGGGAATGTTTCACCCAGCATATTTCACAGAAGGTAGTAAATGGCACTATCGGCCTGGGCCCCGCACGTGTGTTCAAACATCTGTAGCTCTAGTGGAAGCAGGTTTCAGGTGAAACGTGGCTTCACCACAGTGTTGTTTCAACAGTTGCGCATATGGCACGTTCCATGGAAGTCATGCTTAGGTGTTGAAATTACTTTAAGTTTCTGAAACCAAATGGTGAAAGAGAGCTTCAGCATACTGTTGTTTCAGGGAGTTGAGTATATGGCACATTCCGCACAATTCCCTGCCGGGCTGTTCAAACTCCGGTAACTTAGTGAAACCAGAGGTTAGTGGGAAGATGGATTCCCCAGTGTTGTTTGACAGAATTGCGTATATGGCACTTTTTGCCTAGGGCCCGCCATGGTTTTGGACAAGCTCTAACGTAGTGAAAGCAGTTGTTCGTACCGAGATGATTTCCCCATAGTTTTGTTTCGCACAGTGAATGAAGTGTATTGGTTTTTCCGGCCAGGAGCTGCATAGGTTGTCAAAGCCAGTGCCTACAAACGCACTTACCATGTTGACCCCAGAGAGTTTTCCAGAGTTGCCACTCATATAAACCAGATCGATGTTAATTGAAAGACAACTTCACCAGATTGTTACTTAACAGATTTGGGTAGATGGCAGTTTCCTTGTAAGTCATGCCTAAGTTTTCAAACTATTTTAACGACGTGAAAGCAGATGTTCGGTGACAGTTTCTCACCAGTGGTTTTTCAGAGTTGACTCTCTGGCATTTCCTATAAGCTGCGCATGTTTTCAAACCTTCCAACGTAACGATACATGATGTTCGCTGAAAGGTGGTTTTCGCAAAGTCCAATTTCACAGAATTGAGTGCATGGCACCGTCGGCATAGCCCCGCGCATAACTTTTCAGACACTTCAGGGTGAAACGTGATGCTAGCTGAAGGATGGTTTCACCATGTGTCGATTCACAGAGATGAATGTATGACACAGGGTAGGCCTGCCTATGTCTTCAAAGAGTTCTCTCAGTGAAACCAAGTGTTAGTTGAAGTTTCTTTCACCACAGTATTGTTGGTTACAGAGTTGAATAGATGGCCCTTTCCGTCTCTGTCGCTCATAGAGTTTCAAAGACTTCTAATTTAGTGAAACGAAGTTTTGGTTGAAATAGGGTTTCTCCACAGTGTTGTTTCACAGTGTTGAGTATATGGCACTTGTCCTGTGGGTCCCGCATAGCTTTTCAAACCGTTGTCACTCGATGAAACGGAGGTTGGTTGAAGGTATGTTTCACCACAGCAGTGTTCGACAGAGCGGAGTTTACGGCACTTTAAGTGTTCCTCCCTGTAAGGTGTTTCAATCACATCTAACGTAGTGAAAGCAGATGGTGGTCGGAAGATGGTTTCACCACACTGTTGTTTCACGGTATTGAGTACATGGTTCTATTCTTCTAGGCCAACATTTGCATTCAAACACAACTTAATGAAACCAGATGTTAGGTGAAGGATCATTTCCTCAGAGCGTTGTTTCACAGAGTTGCGTATATGGCACTTTCCGTGTAGGTCATGCGTTGCTTGTCAAACTGCTTTAGTTTTCTGAAACTACATACTCATGAAAGAATCTTCGTCCAGAGTGCTTTTTTTTCAAAGCGTCGAGTATACGGCACTTTCTGCATAAGCTGCGCCTAGGTTTGCAAACACTTCCAACTTAGTGACACGAGTTAGTTGAAAGATGGATTGTCCACGGTATTTTCTCACAGTATCCAGTATGTGTCACTTTCCTCATCATTACCCACATAGGTTTTCAAACCCTTCTGACTTCGTGATACCAGATGTTACTTGAAAGAGCCTTCCTTCCTGCAAAGTGCAGTTTCACCGAGTTGAATATATGGCACTGTCGGCAGATACCCCGCAAACTTTTTCACAGAGTTATGGCTTGAAACGAGATGTTCGTTGAAAGATCGTTTCACCACAGTGTTGTTTCCACCGAGTTCTGTACGTGGCACTTTCAGCAAAGGCTCCGCATAGTTTCACACCCTTCTCAGTGAACAAGATGTTAGTTGAAGGATGGTTTCCCCACAGTGGTGTTTCCCAAGTGGTGCATATGGCCTTATTCATGCAGGCCCCGCCTGCGGTTGCAAACCCTTCAGTCGTAGAGATACATGAGGTTAGATGACATAGGATTTGCCCACACACATATGTGAAGGGAGTCGAGTATATGGCACTTTCCCCATAAGCCGTGCATAGGTTTTCAAACACTTCAAACTTAGTGCCCCAAGATAATTGATAGATGGATTGTCCACTCTATTTTCTCACAGGGTCCCACAGTATATGTCACTTTCCACATCGTTCCCCACACAGGTTTTACAATGCTCCTCACGTAGTTTCATAAAGATGTTAGCTGAAAAATGCTTCCCTAAGAGTTCAGTTTGAGAGTGGAGTATAGGGCAATTCTGCATAGGTCCCGCAGAGCTTTTCAAACACTTCTAACTTAGGGAAACGAAATGTTAGTTGAAAGATCGTTTCCCCACAGGGTTGTTTCACAGAGTTCAGCATATGGCACTTACCGTGTGGGCTGTGCATAGGTTTCCAAAAGAGTTCACCCTGGGCGAAATCAGATATTAGTTGAAAGAATGGCACTTTCCCCATACGCCGCGCATAGGTTTTCAAACACTTCTAACCTAAATGAAAGAAGAATTGAGTTGAAAGACGGTTTCTCACAGTGTTGTTCCACAGTTGTCAGTATCTTGTACTTCCTGCCTTTTACCCGCATAGTTTTTCAAACGCTCCTTCCTAACTTGGTGCTACAGGATATTACTCTCAAGATGGTTTCCGCAAAGTGCAGGCTGACAGAGGTGAGTGAGTATATGGCACTTTCGGCATAGGCTCCCCATGGGTTTTCTAACGCTTCCAGTTTAGTTATACAAGATGTTGATTGAAAGATGGTTTCCCCACATGTTGTGTCACAGATTTGAGTATATGACCCTTTCCGCATAACCCCCAATAGTCTTCAATTCTCAATGATTGAAACCAGATGTTATTTGAAAGATCTTTTCACCACGTCGTTGTTTCACACAGTTGAGTGTATGGCCCTTAGTTTTTAGGCTTCTCATAGGTTTTCAAACCGTTCTAAGAGGAACGAGATGGTAGTGGAAAGGTGGTTTCCCCACAGTGTTATTTCACAACGTTGAAGGCATGGCATGATCCTCGTGCATAGGCCCCGCATCTGTTTTCAAACACTTGCAACTGATATTAAGAGACAGATTGTTTCCCGACCGTGCTGTTTCACAGAGTCGAGTAAGTGGCGCGTGCACTGTAGCCCCATTATGGTTTTCGAGCCCCATTATGCTTCATTAGAGTGAAGCAAGAGATTAGTTGGAAGATGGATTCCCCACAGAGTGGCTCTAAGGCAGTTTCCTCAAAAGCCCAGCATGGGTTTTCAAACACTTCGTTCGTGAAAGAGGATGTCGGTTGAAAGACCATTTTTCCACATTTTTTTACACAATAGAGTATAAGTCACTCTCGTCAAAATTCCCTGCAAATGGTGACAACACCTGGCAGGGAAGCAAGATGTTATGAAGGATGGTTTCACCACACTGTTGTGGCACAGAGTTGAGTAATCGTACATTCCCCATTGCTGCCTGCGTGGGTTTTCAAACCCTTCTAAATTAGTGAAATCAGACGGTCGTTGAAAGAGGTTCACACCAGAGTGTTGTTTCACAGAGTTGACTATATGGCAACTTGTCTCATAGTTAACCGATCATAAGTTTTCCATCACTTCCAAATTAGTGAAACCGAAAGTTTGTTGAAAGATGGTTCCGCACACTCTGCTTTCACAGATTTGAGTGTAAGGCACTTTCTGCATAGGCCGCAACCTGGTTTTCACACGTCTAGCTTCGAGAAACCACATGTTAGGTGAAAGGTTTCCCCACCGTCTTCTTCCATAGAGTTGAGTATAAAACTCTCAGATAAGCTGTTGTTTCACAGAGATGAGTGTACGGCACTTTCATTATAAGCTCCGCATAGGTTTTCAAACAATTTCATCTGATTGGAATAAGATTTTAGTGGCAAGCTGTTTCCCCGCAGTGTTTCTTCATACAGTTTTGTAGACGGCACTTTCGTTGTTGGCCCTGCGTGGGTCTTCAAGTACTTCTAACAGTGGAAGCAGATGATAGTTTCACCACACAGTTGTTTCACAAGGTTGAGTACATGGCACTTTTGGTGTCGACTCCACATGGGTTTTCCAACACTTCTAATGTAGTGAAATAGGATTTTGGTTGAAAGACGGTTTCCGCACAGTGTTATTTGCCAGAGTGTATGGCACTTTATACATAGACCCCGCATAAAGTTTTCAAATAGCTATAACAGAACGTAACATGAAAACATAACATAACATAACATAACATAACATAACATGACGTAACTGTAACAGAACGTAACTCAGACATAACATAATAACTCTAACATGGTGGTTGAAGGACGGTTTCTCCACAAAAGGGTGTCCCAACGTGCAGGGACTTGACAGAGTACATGGCACTTTCTGCATAAGCCCCCACGGAGTTCTTCAAACACTTCTAACCAGGTGAAACAGGATATCAGTTGAAAGAAGGTTTCTGCACAGTGTTCTTTTCACAGTGGCTGGTGTATGTAACCTTCCCCCTCGATCCCCACATAGGTCTTCAAACACTTCCAACTGAGCGAAACGAGCTGTTAGTTAAAAGATGATTTTTCCCCACTGTGTTCTTTCACACAGTTGGCTCTAGTACACTTTGTAGGCCGTGCATATGTTTTCAAACAGTTCTCAGTGAGACGAGATGCCAGTTGAAAGATGGTTTCTTCCCAGTACTCTCTCACAACGTCACTTTCCCCATCGATCCCCGCATGGGGTTTCCAACACTTCTGACTTAGTGAAAGAGAACGTTGAAAGACGTTTTCCCCACAGTGTTCTTTCATAGAGTGGGAGGCCCTTTCAGTCTGGACCACACAGGAGCTTTCAGACACTTCCAATTTAGTTGAATCAAATGTCACTTGAAAGGTGGTTTCCCCAAAGCCCGGTTGGACAGAGCTGCGTATATATGACCCTTTCCACATCATTCCCTCCATAGGTTTTCAAACATGTTTCTATGGTAGCGACACAAGGTGTTAGTTGAAAGATGGTTTCGCCAAAGTGCAGCTTGACAGAGTTGAGTATATGGCACTTTCTGCATTCATCCCGGCGTAGTTTTGCAAATGCTTCTAACGTCCTAAATCAGGTGGTCACAAGACCTTTTACCCAGAGTGCTCTTTCACACAGTTGACTATATGGCACTTTGTAGGTTTTCAGACAGTTCACAGTGAAACCAGATGTTAGTCGCAAGATTGTTTCCCTACAGCGTCGTTTCACAGAATGGAGTACACGGCCCTTGCGCATAGGCCCTGCAGAAGTTTTCCAACCCTTTTAACTTGGCGACAGCAGATGTGAGTTGGAAGACCGTTTCTCCCCACAGTACGATTTGGCTGTGTCGAGTATACGTCACTTTTCTCATGGTTCCTAGGAGAGTGTTTGAAACACTTCTAACACGGTGAAACAAGATGTTAGTTGAAAGGTGGTTTCCCCAAAAGCTGCTTGACACACTTGAGCATAGGGCACTTTCCGCATAAGCCCCCATAGGTTTTCACATACTTCCAACAAGTGAACCCAGATGCCCTTTGGCTGTGGGGTGAAGCCTGTGGCTTCACCACAGTGAGTTTTACAGAGTTGAGCCTATAGCACTTCCCGCGTAGTACCGGCATAGGTTTGCAAACACTTCTAAGTGGAACAAGAAGAGGTTAATTGAAACGTGGAAACCCCACAGTGTTGTTTCAGAGTTGACTATGTGGCACTTTTGACGCCGGCCCTGCACGGGTGTTCAAATACTTCCAACCTCGTGAAGAGAGACGTTATTGGAAAAATGGCTTCCCCACAGTGACTCACAGAGGTGACTGTATGACACTTTTGGTGTAGTCTCCGCCCGGTTTTCAAAGACTTCTAACTTAGTGAAATATGTTAGTTGGAAGATGGTTCCCCAAGCTCTTGTGTCACAGAGCTGAGTACCTGGCACTTTCCGCCTAGACCCCGAATAGTTTTCAAACCGTTTTCAATTCGTGAGGCCAGATGTTAGCTGAAAGATCGTTTCAGCACACTGTTGTTTCCCACAGTTGAGTATGTGGCACTTAGCCGTTAGGCTTCTCCTAGGTTTTCAAACACTCCTATCTCAGCGAACCCAGACGGTAGTTGAAAGGCGGCTTCCCCACAGTGTAGTTTCCCAGAGGTGAGTGTATGGCACCATCCTGCTACGCCCTGCGTGCGTTTTCAAACACTTGTTACTGAGTGCAACCAGATCTCAGCAGAAAGATGCTTCCCAGATAGACTTGTGTCCCGAGGTGAGTATGAGACACTTTCGGCGTAGGCCCCGCGTGGTTTTCAAACACCTCTAACTTAGTGAAGCGAGAGATGAGTTGGAGGATGGGTTCCACACAGTGGTCTATCTCAGAGTTGCCTATATGGCCCTTTCCGCACAGATCCCGCATAGCTGTGAAGCCATTTTAACTTAGTGAAACTAGATGATAGTTGAAACAACGTTGCCCCACAAGCTTTTCGCAAGGTGATGGCACTTTCCGTGTAGGCTTCACATAGGTTTCCAAACACGTTTCACTTAGTGAGACCCGGGGTAGACCGTGAACGACGGTTTCCTCCCAATGTTCTTTCCCAGAAAGGAGTGTACGGCACTCTCCACTTCGGCCCCGCATGTGTTTTTCAACGCTTGTAATTTAGTGTAACCAGACGTTCAGTGAAAGGTTGTTTCCCCAAGTGTTTGTATCCCTGAGGTGAGTGTCTAGCGCTTTCCCTGTACGCCCCGCATAGGGTTTCAAACTCTTCTAATTTTGTGAAACGAGATCTTTCTTAACGACGGTTTTGCCACACTGTTTTTTTTCA